>NW_026891461.1:0-33151 GCF_015708825.2 Lethenteron reissneri
ATGGGGTGGGGGGGTGGGGGGATGGGGTGGTTGGTGGGGGGGTGGGGGGATGGGGTGGGGGGGTGGATGAGGTGGGGGGGATGGGGTGGGGGGATGGGGTGGGGGGGGTGGGCGGGGGGGGGTGGGGGGGTGGGCGGGGGGGGTGGGGGGGGGGGGGATGGAATGGGGGGGGGGATGGGGTGGGGGGGTGGGGGATGGGGGGGGGGGATGGGGTGGGTTGGTGGGGGGGGGGGATGGGGTGGGGGGAGGGGTGGGGGGGATGGGGTGCGGGGGGGGATGAGGTGGGGGGGATGGGGCGGGGGGGATTGGGTGGGTGGATGTGATGGGGTGGGGGGATGGGGATGGGGGGGATGGGGGGGATGGGGTGGGAGGGCGGGGGGGGATGGGGTGGGAGGGCGGGGGGGGATGGGGTGGGAGGGCGGGGGGGATGGGGTGGGAGGGGGGGGGGATGGGGTGGGGGGGGGGGGGATGTGGTGGGGGGAGGGGTGGGGCCGGGGGGGGATGGGGTGGGGCTGGGGGGATGGGGTGGGGGCGGGGGGGATGGGGTGGGGGGGGGGGGAAACATCTTTATTTTATTCTTGTTTTTCGGTAAAGTAACGTAGAAGGGAAATAATAAATAATACAAATATGAAACAATAAAAATTCTCACGACGTCTCGACTGCAACACAAGCAATCTTCATCAGGTGTGAAATCCATTTCACATGTATTTTATTATTTCCCTTCTACGTCACTTCACGAAAGCTTTAAATCAAAATCTTTATTTTTCTTATATATATTTTACATATATATATTTTTACTTGTATGCGTTTCAACAACAACACGGAGAAACGCAACGAACTACGGTGGGGGTGGGTAGGGAGTGGTGGTACACAATCTTGTGGTTGTGCGTTGGTCAAGCTGCGATGTTAAGGAGCGACGGAGGAGAGAACGAAAATAAATCGAACGCAGCGATGGAGACGGATCTCGATATGGACAGGGGAGGCATTTTGAATGAAAGCCACCGGCATCGGCGGCGAATTGACAAAAGCAGACCAGATCTTCCTCTGGAGCATGAATTATTCCCTGCGAAAACGGTGCCACGGATTTAACCAAGGACGTGGTCGCAACGATTCTCGTTTCACCGACTTGAACGATCCATCCTAGAATGATCCATCCTTGAACGATTCGTCCGTGCCGTGTCCTGCGAATGCCGCTCCCCCATCGCACGGCAAATTGTGTTGGAAGGTTGCACGCACACGCTGGCTGTTGTCAGCCTTGTCTGCGTGCAAGTAAAAGTACACCCTGTACGATCAGCGTTAGCCTCGCTTGCCTTGGCGCACTGGATTCGCAATCCAGAGGTCATCAGTTCCACTCATGGCAATTAAATCCGCCCCCACCACCACACGCCCGAGCCCAAAGTTTCTTAGGGGCCACACATTGAGTATGTATGCATGGAGGGGGGATGGGGGGGTTACTCCAAATACGTACGCTTTGTGTATGGGGGAGGTCTACTGACAATGTACGCATAGGAAACGGGGGAGGTGAAGCCTCGATAATAATTTGTCTACATTAGCCTTCACATGAGTTAGATAGTCTGGCGGTGAATTATCTGTTTGCTTAAACACCTTAATATTATTCATCCTTGATCCTTTCTGCGTGGATTAATAATTGGCCGTTCTATAGGATTCGGGGGGGTGGGGGGGGGGGTAAAGTTTTAACAGATTGTTGCGTACCTACTAAATGAATGGCCCCTTATTTTCTTAGATACCATGGGTAAAACGGTACCAGGTCGGGTGTGTTTGGGGGAATTGTGGGTACTCTCACCTCTCACCCTCCATAGGGGGGCTCTCCGACCCCCTCCGCTCTCACGGGAGGTCCCCTTCCACCGCAAGGGGCCAGAGCGAGCGATTGCAGGGCCGCACCATTACCCTCGCCAGCTTGGCCACATCTGTTCGCACGAAATTGTTCAAAGCTGTCCATAGCAGCCCTGTGGGCTGTGGGATGCAGTTCGTGGCCAAGATGTTTTTGCTTTATATTCTTCATCACGGTTTGCTGAGCACAGGGCTCAACGGTCCGGAATGCCAAGCGGGCTGGAAACAAGCAGCAGCAGCATTGAAGGTGTGAATAGATAACAGTCGATACTTTGTGTTTGTAGTTTAGCGAGGCCATTATGAGAACGTGTAAAAAGAGATGACGGAGGGAATTCCAGCGCCGGGCAATGGGAGTGAAAGAAGCTGAACAAAATAAAAGTGTTGTGACCTGCGGTGCGTTGTTGGTTTTCACGGATTGTGGGTGAGACAGCGGTCAGTCTGATAAGAGGCCTTAGCATGTGTGGAGGAATCGTTGAGTGAAGTTCGTGGAAACAGTAACCATGGTGGGTAGTATGTGTAGCCTAGCAGCATTTAGTAGCACTAGAAAGGAGATAATCAGGTGACAGTCAAGTCAGTTTTTTGACCTGCAGCGTGGTGGCTGGACACGGTTTGGTTCCGGATGAAACAAGCACATGCTATAAAAATTAACTTTTGTCTCGACGAACATGGCGGGGTCATTCATTGTGTTTGCAAAAAAAATTAACATCACAATAGACGGCGGTGTGTTGTTAATTTCCTCTAAAGTGGCATCCTGTCGATGCCACTTTGCTATCAGGATTCTCATTCATTTCCAAGACTTGCATCCCAGCACCATCTGCGTATGGGACCTGTTCAAATATTTAGCGCGTCTCTCTCCACCATAATTCTGTTGCATTCGCTTGAAAGGCATTTTCCACCCAGCTCATTAATGATTCACCACTCTTCATACCAGTATAGCATTTTACAAAGAGATGTTAGGTTGAGTGGCATCTTTGGCCAATTGGCATTGTCCTATGGCTTAGTGCTTCCACTAGGATTCTGGTCGTTAAAGAACAAGTTGTTTTGTGACGGGGGGGAGGGGGGTTGTCATTGTCTTTTATTCACTCTGCTAAATCCACTGCTGGATGAAAGCCTTCCCAATCGGTCGCCATCCTCTTAACGAACCCTCGCAATGTGGGTTTTCTTTTCAATTGTCTACATCACACAGCTTGTTGTGTAACTCAGTACATGGGGCAAATCCTAATCCTCCCCGGGTTCACGCTTAGAGTGGTGAGCAGACAAGTGACCAATTTTTTACGTGATGGTCTTCTGGCCAACAAAAAAATACAACTTTTTTGACCCCAACTATTTTTATTCATTGAAATTCTCCCTTCTGTGTGCTTCCATGGTACAACAGTTAGCCCACTTGATTCCAATCTAGAGGTCTCCGATTCGATGATCCCACCACGGCAGTTGAAACTGCGGCCACCTTTTTCAAATTCCCCTGCCTCTGTCCATTCAGCGGCATAATTGGTTTAACTACAGTTCGTTTATTGGCAAGTTGGGGTAAAATGTAGGTGCTTATATTCCTCCTGTTTCAAAATATTTAGCAAGCATGGAAGAGGAGGCCGAAATTCCTCCAGAGGGATTCTTTTAGAGTTCGCTGTAGTTAAGGTCCTTCTGCCAAGTGTCGTTGAGAAAGACATTTCAGGGCTGCACCTTTACCTTTATATTGTATTTCTTTTTGCCGGATGAAAACAGTCACACTGGTAAAAGAATGGCCAGGGTGGGTCATTTCTCTGACATGTGCCATTTTCTCCTAAACACCAGTCATTTTCATAAGACCAGCAGCATTCCGAGCAAAATGGTTCGTTTCTGTATCAGGTATCACGTGTCCTGGTTTTCCCGAGGATTGTCCGACTTATTGAACCAGCTGTCCTGGGAAATCTTGTCCGTACTCCCGAGACTAAAAAAGTCCCGGTGTTTGTAGGTTGCATAATGTCGCACCGCGTAAAACATGCACATGAGCGTGGCTTCCTCTCTTCGCGTATTGCTAGATATTCTTCTTGAAATGAATTGGCCTCTGTTTTTGTACCTCAGAGGTGGCAACCTGAATTATAGCCCCCTCTACGTAATTATCCCTCTACCCCCTTCCTCTTTGTCCACTCTGTGGTGATCACAGCTACAAATACTGTTTTTCTTGACGCGTGGGGTTATGGTCATGTTAATTGAATTATAAACACTTTGGTAATGTCCCAAGTATCGTGGAAAACTCGAGTAATACACTTTCGCAAACAAAAGAAACACCACTTATTTTAAGACCTACCTCTGTGATATATGTACAGCATATTGTCGGTATCCTCATCGTCAACAGTCATGATCTATCCACTGCTCGATGAAGGCCTCCCCAATCTGTCGCATCATTGTCTCCAGATGCAACAGTCCCCTCATAGATTTTGCACACAAGCTGATTTTCATCACTCCATCTGTGCTTGCGTTGGATACACGATATTATATTTCTGTTTTATTATTTCTCTATTTTCTTTTCACTGAGCAAAAGCATAAAAGTGCACATATAAACATAGAGTTTGCATGCTTGGAGTTGCACTGAGAATCGGATCGTGGAACACACGGAGAAGGTAACAAATATAAAACAGGACATCTTATTGACTTTTTGAAGCAAGGTGAGAAGGCTTGGGCAGGACACATCACGAGAATGGTTGATAGCTGACGGACAAGACGGGTGACGGATTGCAGCCAAAGGAGGGATGCGGCAGGAGGTACGGGCTGCTGCAGAGATTGGCTCGTGCATCACAGCAATGCAGACGGAATTGTTGCTTCACAGAACCACGAGAGATGGCGACGGAGTGGCGGCAGCATTCATCCAGCAGTTGATAATCCAGAATGATTATATATATTTTTTGGGGCCATTCTTTGGAAAGTCTATTTATGAATCTCCAAAGTTAACTTCACTTGAGTTGCAAGCTCTGCAGAGGGAAAGAATAACTCGGGGGAGGTTTGTAGATTATCAATCAGCTCTCTGCTTTTGGTCCACAGGACTTATCAGTGACCCCCGATCCACTTTGAGAACACGCACACTGTCAAGCTCAGTAATAGCTCTTCTGCAAGAGGCTGTCATGTAATTCAATCAGGTCATTAGCGAGCCCAGTTTCTAGCAAGGGAAGACTCGTTGTACTTCTTTTTAAGGTACGGCTGGTTACGTAGCCCTAATTTGCACACGCAAATACATTCTGCAGCCTCTTTCGCACACTCTTCCTGTTAGATAAGTTTATTTCTAGTATCCTGCACAGGATTTGAATTAAAATGTATTTAAAAATCATCAAGCTTCTGTTTTTTATTTATCTGATTGTAATGTTATAATTGTTATCAATTGTTAGTAATATTAATGTTATATTGTTCATCGAGCCCTAAGATGGTTAACATTTTAGGCATTTAAGTTCATACCTTCTTTTTATGTCGTTGACATTTTCGGAAAATGTCTTCTCACATTAGTGTGAATAACGTCTCTTTAGTTAAATTGTTTTCCTGCAATCTCAGTGTTGTTGTTCCAACCTTGAACATTTTCTGTATCATTTCTCAAAAATATATGTAACTTAGTTGTTGGTATGTAAGGGCTTTGGATGAGTGCATCAATTTTCCCACAGACACCAATGATATTCAACCAATGACAGTCTCCCACACAACAATGTGAACTTATCGATTCCCCATGAACATAATATTAATATTTAGTTTGATTCTCATATAAAGGACAAAGATCCCCCTATTAGCCTGTAACAGACTGTTGGGGGCAAGTGCTGTTAGCGAGCTCCTATGAAGGGCTGGCACGGTACAACGATGGGGTGGGTGGCCAACACCATATCCGGCCGCCTTTGTCTATCCAGTGGTGATGTTTACACACCGCACCAAGGTATTCATTTGAGGCTTGGTCGACGTAGGGAGGTCCATTACCAGTTCAGATAATCATCACTGCTGTTGGCCAAAAGTGGGAATCGAACTCGGACCGGCAGGTTTGTAGTGCAGGCCCACTAACTGCTGTACTACCACTCCCCCATGATTCTCATATGTACATACATGTATGAGGTGGTGGTATGGCCTAAACCGCAAACCTGTTGCTATGTCTCCCGAGTTTGCGTGCAAACCAGGCACTCATTTGAATCCGAGTCAACCGAGATGACGATCAGGGACAGGTCCAATACAACCTGACAGTGGCTCTATCCGTGGCGGCAATGGAACACAGCACAGTTGTGTGAACCATTTGGAAGGCACACACGTGCGCAAAGACCCAGTGCATAAACACGACTCGTGCAGCCTTGATACAAATGCATGCAACAAGCAGACAAAGAACATAAAAAAAATAACGCCACGCGCACACCAGCGTACAGAACTGGCCCCACGGAAAGACATGAAGACCGGATGCAAACACAGACAGGCATAAAAACAATCTCTTCCTGCATGCAGCCAAAGGGAAAAAGCAGTCGGCCAGTCTGAACTGGGGGGGGGGGGGGGGGGAAGAAGAAAAAAATGGTTTCATGCAGGGGCGGATGAATGGCTGTGGATTCCAGAGTCTAGGGAGCAGGGGGTACTTGGGGCCGATTAACGCTGCTCAAATTCAAAACTGGGGCTCTGTTTTTCCGTTCCTGCAATTTAGGCAAGCAGCGGGAGTTGGCGCCCAACCATTAGGCAGGAAAGAAGAAATAAAAAAAACAGGAAAAGCGTTGGCCCTGACCTAGTTGAATATTTGCTCTGACGTCGTTTAAAAAAATGTTGACATTTTTTAGGTCTGTAAACCAAACTTTTGTATTGTGTGTTGGAGAGTTGTGTTTATACGACTACTGCTGGTTTGAACATTATTCCTCTCGCTGCCAAGCTAATAACACGTGTTATTATTATTATATTTTTTGTCATATAATTGCTTATTTTTTTTTGCTGTTTCATGTTTATATGCAAAATACAGCGGGTAGCTCATAAGGCGGACCAGGGGGACGGACAGACACACGGCGGTAGGCAGGACATTTATTTGCATAATACGATGCGTAAAGGTCGGATCAGAGAAATCTATGCCGAGCCCTTATGGGCCGTAAGCAGTGAGACACGCAGGAATGCAAACGCTGCGCACACACACACGCGTGTGCGCACACCCCAGTTTAGTTTTCATCGCGTCATCGTTCATGCAATATACATGCCATAAACCCTGAGGAAAGGACAGGCACGCTGATAGGCTCTCAGGCGGTGAGCTGGACGTCAACAGTTGGCCAAGCTCTACAGTCTGTGCATTAAGATCTGTTCAGACCAATGAATGAGCGTTTGTAACGTTGCCATGGGAGAAGGGAACGCATGCAGAAGGGACAGATAGATGACATTAGTCCCTCCACTTTTGCTGTACCACCTTCTCCTGGTGAGCTTGGGTATGGGCACCGTAAACGCCAACGGAAGGGAGCTTCCCAACGTTGTGCCGAGCTACCAAACCCTCACTGCCTCCACAGTGCTAGATTACAGGCGTGTGGCACCACCCGACTGTGGGCGTCCTTCAAACAAAGCCTTGCTTACATATTTTTCTGTATTATTATTGAAGTGGAGCAGGCGAGTGGAGAAAGAAAGCTTTGTGTGCATGCTGGGTAGAGAGGAAAGAGTTCTTATCTGCTTGAGACGTCCCACTGAGGAGGAAGGCAAGGACAGTGGCAGGGTATCCCTGACCCTCTTAACTCTGAGCCTTTCCCTCGCTGAATAAGGAATTTTCTTAAGGTCTGTCTCTGCCCTCGTGTACGAAGAGGAATGCACTTGCATTGTGAAGGCCACGACCAGAAACTTGCTCAAATCTTTCTATTGGCTGCACACTCAAGTTGTATTATTTACCGTGAGCATGATTATGGTTTTGCGAACTGAGGTCATCGGTTCGATCTCCGGCATGGCAGTTGAAAGAGTGGGGAAAGTTTCTCGAATCGCGGCCCGCCTCAAGCCACCCAGCGGTGTAAATGGATTCTCCACCCGTTAGTCGATGGGCAGATCATCACGTGTATTGGGGTAGAGCGTGGGTGCTCCCATGGTTTCCGAGATGTCTGGCAGGCATGGAAAGAGGCCATTCTGCCAGCAACGGCATGAGAAAAAAACATTTCAGGCCAGCACCTTTACATTTGGGGAGAGTGGTGGTGCAGTGGTTGGCATTATGAATGTGGTTATGCCGGTTTGATTCTTAAACTTTTGCT
Organism: Lethenteron reissneri; assembly: GCF_015708825.2. Classification (NCBI taxonomy): domain Eukaryota; kingdom Metazoa; phylum Chordata; class Hyperoartia; order Petromyzontiformes; family Petromyzontidae; genus Lethenteron; species Lethenteron reissneri. The sequence goes on from NW_026891461.1 coordinate 8,034, forward strand.
TAAACTTCACAAGAATGTCATGTACATTGTAAGTATCAATCACTTCCAAGTAGCATGTTTGGCTACGTACGGTGCAAAGAAGTTCAACATCCATACGTACAAAATGGTGGGAGAATTAACAATCTAAAAAATGTATTGCCAGTATGTAAAGCATTGAATTTCTCTTTAGAAACTGAGTCTGGACTCAGTTTATGCCGCTCTGGTTAAACCAAAGGTTATTATTCCGGTAATAAATGTCTTGCAGCAATTTCCAATCGTGTTCTTTGGGTAGAAACTGAACTAGTAATTTTCAGAAACAGCCTCAAAGGAAAGATGCTAAGGCCTTTGATATAGCAGCGTTGAACCCTGCCGGCGCGGAGAGCTGTGTTTGCCGTGATGCTTCATAAGCATTAATAATCATCGCAGTGATGGATCTCATGTCTCATGACTGCACCTCGTCTGTAAATCCAGAGAAGTGTAAATCCGGGCAAAGCCCGAGGGCAGCTTTCATCACGGATTGCCCGATATGGGATTCCCATCAAGTTCCAGTGATGGGACTTCCAGTCACATGTGAACCGCGCTAGTATAGCCCACGGTGCGACTGTAGTCACCGATCCCAAACCATGGACTGACGGCACAGTCTAACTAAACTAAACTATTTCTATTTTACCAGGTAAGGTCTGCTGAGCTGTATAGCTTCTTTTTTCAGAAACGACCTGGCCACAAATGATAGCTCAACGAAGTGGCTTATCACGTGGAATTTTAAAGCGGCCGAATACTCAACGCATATTTATTCAAAACGTGCAGGCAAAAGCCGGAGAACCTAAAGAAAAATCCATGGGGAGAACATGTAAATTAAAATATACAGACGTCTGGGTTGGGATCGAACCCGCGCTCTCCTGTATACCAAGTGAGGTATTTAACATCTCGCCACCGTGGCCACTTCGTTAAGCAATTACCCCAGACCTGACCGCTTCGGTCATTCGCCAACAGCGTTACGATATTCACCATCTACTGGCTCACTTGCCATCCTCAACATGAACGTGTAAAAATACGTTGCTGACACAACGTTTTTTTACCAGCTAAGGCCCCCGAGCTATACAGCTCTTTTTCAGGCGACCTGGCCACAAATGATATATTAACCTATTTTAAAGCATATCTTAAAGCGCTGTACGTAAAAATAAAACCAAACTCACAAGTATAGATGAATCTCGGCGAAATAAAAAGCTAATGATAACAATATCAATGACTACTCTGAAAATTCTAATAAAATGAAGAACTATGATAAATGAGAATAATAACTAAAGTGGCTTATCACGTGGACATTTTGAGCAGCCCAATACTCTAAACTACCTGCCGTGTGAGATAAGAAGATTATTGCAGCCACACATTACGTAAGAGAGGGCAGCCCTTCTTGCTGATGACGTCATGTAACACCCAACTTACCTCTTGCCAGACATTCACCATTCTTATGGACGCTCACCAGTCATCAGCTCACCTGACCCTCACCACTGGCCAATTTATATATAAAATAGTGAGGAAGCCCCTTGAGATTCCACAGCACTGCACTGTGAATCTGACGGCCCGAGTTGGATACTTTGCCACATCTCACATCAGCAGCGAATGCTAATTGGATCGGTCCTGGGCTTCCCCCCCGCCACACTAACCGGCATGGTGAAGTATGGACAAACATTGCCCATGACAGATGTGGGAAAGCCTTCATCCATTCGTGGATTCATCGTGTTTCCCACGGGGGGGGGAGGTGTTTATCATCAACGTTAAGATGTTTATATGGATGGAGATTGATGAGCCAGTGGACGGCTGAATTGCCTGCGAAGTTTTATGATTACTGTTACGTCTATTGGACTGGGGGGGCTGCTGTAGAGAGTGCCTGACTCACACTCATGAGGTTGTGAGTTGAAGTACCAGTCAGGGCTGACTCAGTCCGTCACGATTTTCTCAGGGGTCAATCATTTGTTTACCGCTTCATGTGAGTTCATCAGTGACTGTGATGTACAGTTATTGACGCGTACCTACCACCTACGGTTGTGGAATTTCCACAATTGGCTCAGATCCACCAGCTGAGTACAATTCAATGTTTGATTGAGGATGAAAAGTTTGTGGCTGTGCACATCTTAAACATGGTTCGTTAATCAAGTAATATACAACATCAAATATAACACCGTGTTAAATTAACATAAATATATTGCACATAACTCTCAGATAACAAAAGTAGTTTATTACTCACGAGCCCCCCACAAAAAAAGTCGAATGGTGGCGTAATGACGAGTGGACTGCACTACAAATCTGGGTGACTTACGTTTGATTCCTGATCACGGCTAACATAAATAGCGAGTAGTCTCTAAATCCATCCCCCCCCCCCCTCTTCACCAATTCAATCCAGCGTGGTATGGTCAGATCACCCCCACGACCCGCACGTCATGGGGGAGGCCTTCATCCAGCAGTGGATTGGTAAAGACCTCTAATATTTTTGTTTATATTCTATTAAGACAGCCCCTGTCCATTGGTGCAATGGATGCACAGCTGTTGAGATTCATTTCGCTCTTGCGTGAATTCAGTAGCCGTCACCCGCGTCGGTGAATGAGATCAGTGATTAAGTCGCACGCATGTAAGAGACGCCGCTCACGAGGACCCGTGAGTATGTGCGAGTTACAGTGCACATTTTGCATCCTGGTGCACACTATCATTCATCAATGGCCTCCCTTCATCCGCGTGTGTCAAATTCATCTTGCCCGTCCGTGTCTCTTGCCAATGCAAACCCTATCAGTCGAGTTAGTGTGAGCTCTGCCACATGAGACTGGCAGAGTGGAGCGATGGGGGAGTGAGCGAGCGGGTTTCGGCGGGCGTGCAGGCAAGCGAGAGATGGACTGAGAATTGAAGGCAGTGGGTGGACATGTTTCTATGTATGTATGTTGAACTTCTTACCCACCGTACGTAGCCAACCGTTCTAATCGGAGGTGGGCATGGATTGTGGGCGACAGGGACAGAGTGAGCGAGCGACGGAGCGGGGTCATGCTGCCTCCGTGCAGACCCTCCGCTTACGTAACTCATTATGCCCGGCATAATGGAGAAGCCAAATCAAGGTTTTTTTTGTACTCCATAAAAAAAAAACTCCGTTATTTTATTTTCTGGGTGCAACAAAGTAGCGAGCGACAGAGAAAAATACTTTTATGTTGGAATTTCGTCGACAACCGATGCGCGGTTGGCACCAATAGCGTCACCGCGTTCGCCGTTCATCCGCCGCCTCAATCCGCGCACGCGTGTAGCGGTATCCTCTTGCTCCACCGCGGACGCACATATTGTGCCACCCGCGGGCCTCGTGTTGCCGGAGCAGCGGCTCCTCCGGCAGTCAGCCCCACCGCGCGGCTGTGCACGTCACGCCGCGCGGCGGCACGGCGGGTTCATCCGAGCACGTGAGAACGAGCCGGAGGACCCCCTGGCCGGCTCATTAGGAGCGATCCCCGCAGGGCGGCGGCGACGTTCTATCGGAAGTTTTAATGTCAGAGCAGGAAGCGGGGCAGCAGGGCGGCCGGCTGTGACCGTGCGGTGGATTGTGGGGAAAAAAACCTAAGAATATGAAGGTGAAGGGGTTGCAGGGGAGATTTCGCCCAAGAAGGGATTAAGGGTGCCCTCATTTGCCTACCTTCTGAGCACGAATGAAAGGCACCCAAAAATGGCATAACCTTCATTAATTTTTATAAAGTCAATACTGTACTGCCTTTTTTAATTACCTTAAAGGTTACCTATTAATGCGTTGCATACGAGTGCGTTTCATTAATATTTCACGGAATTTTTTTGTTTTGTTTGAGGTTGCGGAGCGGAGATGGGGGGGGAAAGGGCTACGGAAGCGGTTATAGGTGGGTGATGGAAATGCGGGGCTAAAGATAACCAAAAAAGTAAGCCGTGTGGACGAGAAAGTCTTAAGCTTGGGCTCAGGGGTGGGGGGGGGATTTAGCAGCAGGGTCTGCCAACAGGATGGATTTCCAGATTTTCAGACAGCAGTGGCAGAAGAGGTAAACGATTGACCTCGTATTTTTTTTTGCGTGGAAATACAGCAGAGTGGCATAAACAAGTTGAACACGTAGGCTTTCGCAACCAATATTATTCATAATAAACTTTTTTAGGGTTAGATCGCGTTATTTATAAATGTGTCGTAACCCTCCACCACCCGACACGGCCAATTGCCCGATGATGCTGCAGCATCATCGGGCAATTCGCCTGATGATGCTGGATGCAATTACCAGCAAAACGTCGGACTCAAAAATTGTAAATGTTGTGGTTTCACTCTTCAACACACCGGTGGGCTAAAGTAGTGAACTACTTGTCTTTTGTCAACCGGACACTTTTTTGCTGATTGGCCGTGTCGGGTGGTGGAGGGTTACGACACATTTATAAATAACGCGATCTCACCCAAAAACGTTGATTATGAATGGTGTAAACAACATAGAGAGGTTTTTAAGTCACCTTCTGGTCCTATATCATGAAATTACGTGCGTGGTTTGGTAATACCGTCTCTCAGTTCGACCTGCCTTTTGCGCCTTCCCCACAACCATCTTCTCCAGTGCAGCATTGGTGGTGATGCATTCAATTCATATCCAGTTTGAGATAGAATGTGCCCAGGAGTGTGTTCATTGTGTTTACCAATAATGCCTTCTTTATTTATTGATTCATTCTGAATGAATGAATGAATTTCGAGTCTTCTTCTGTCCGATGGCTCCTTCGTATTTGTGGATTGGGCGTTCCGTCGTTGTGTTGTATGGTCTGTTCTGGATGACCACAGTCACACTACTGGAGAGTTTTCATTTTCCATTTGTGCATCAGAGGTAGCCGCATCTGCCCATGGTTTGTCCAATTTGATGCGGTTTAGAGTGGACCATGAGCTTTGTAGAAAATCAAACCCAGAGATCTTCTGAGTGGGTCTTCCAGTAAATATTCACAAGCTGCAATAGGTTTTCTCTCTCCAAGAGAAAACAAACTATAGCATTTACAACCATACCTTTTACAGCAGGGTTTTCCAAACGCCAGTCCTGTGTCTTTGCACATTTTCCAACTTACTCCCCCCCCCCCCCCCATTCAAATACAAATTAACTCGTTCCATGCTTCACGCGCCCGATTGTTGTTAAACACATCACGTGTGCTGCACGAAGCTATTAACGCCGTCTGTGGTTGTAGAGCCGATTCAAATTGAATTGAGATCTCGGTGTTCGTGCGTGTGTGTGTACACATGTTCCACGTGACGCAGACAGCGTTATTTGCTTAGCTCGGCACATGTGACGCATTGAACAATCATCGTGCGCGTGCAACGTGTTACAAGGTCATTTTCTGCGGTTTAAATGTGAAGGAGTAAATTGGGAAATTGTCACCTATCCATTTTTTTCACGTTCTATGTTTGCCAAAAAAAAACGCTCCTAACTGCTAATACAACTGAGTTGCATATGGCTGGTAAAGGTGTCGCGGGATAAAACATGCAAATACATTCTCGTATTTGTGGTCTAACTGCATTTTTACATTGAGAAATATCCGTACGTTAACGGTGCTGTATGGGCTATTTGTCCTTAACTTGATGGGCTGAGATTTTTGAGGCTCGAGTTAATATGGAATTAGAATGCAGCTACGTTATAGTTTATATGACATCATACAAAAATGTGGCTGCCATGTTGCTGTCACTGTCAAATACATGGTTGGGCTCTAGAAATGCATTACTTTGTTATTTTGAAAGTGTTAATGCTGTATTCTTACCAGCTTATAATTTAAACATATTAAGCGCGGGCAATGTGCTTGTTTTCAGAAGTGACAACCAGCTTTTTTTTACTCTGCAAGTATTTTATTCACCATTAGATTGCATTGTCCTCAGTTCCATGGTTAGAATGTTTTACTGTCTTGTGATGGCTGGGAGTTCAGGGCAGAGGAGCTTGAATGTGAGGAAAGGGCTGATGGTGATCCATGCCTACGCTCATCGCACTATACTCCCCTCCACACACTCTCCTATCTCTCACCTCTAATCTCACTTTACTCCCCTCTACGCACTCTCCTACCTCTCCCCTCTCACCCCACTCTACTCCCCTCCACGCACTCTCCTACTCTCCCCTCTCATCTCACTCTACTCCCCTCCACGCACTCTCCTACCTCTCACCTTTCATCTCACTCTACTCCCCTCCACGCACTCTCCTACCTCTCGCCTCTCATCTCACTCTATCCCCTCCACGCACTCTCCTACCCTCTCTCTCATCTCACTCTACTCCCCTCCACGCACTCTCCTACCTTCCCCTCTCATCTCACTCTACTCCCCTCCACGCACTCTCCTACCTCTCCCTTCTCGTCTCACTCTGCTCCTGTCTGCTCCTGTCTGCTCCAGCAACCAAGGCTTTCTGTTGAAGACCCCACTCATTGGTTGTTCGATCATTCCCCCCTGCTGCCCCCATAGTCATGAACTCCTTGCTGTTTCCCTGCACCTGTTCAAGTCCATCCTCAAGACCTTCCTTCTTTCCTCTGCCCCCGACTGACCGCTTGTTTCCATAACATAAATTTCCCCACTGTTTCTGCACAGCGCCTTGAGTCGGGGTTACAATCCGCATTGTTTATCTTGAGTAATAATCTTCCCTTCAGTGACTCCTATACAGTGCTGGCACACTAGTCCTGTGCATTCCAATGCAAGATCTTAATATTCTTCCTAAATCTGCCTTTCCCAAAATTTTACTCGGCGGGTCTGTTGGCAGCTCGGGGTATTTCTAATAACTCCGTCGGAATGTGTCCAATGAATGGCAGATGTTCGGTTTGCAAAACTTGAAAAGGTGCTCTTGAAAACCCACGTAACCATCACCGTTATCATCATCAGCCATGACCAAGCCAATCCTCAGGCCACAGTCATCTCACACGATCCTCCTACGTAAACGATCCACCTCGCACCACTTGCGCACAGGCAGATTTCATTGCTCCATCTTTGGTGGATTTCCTCTCGGGACGCATTCATTAATCTGTCGGTTGACGCTCCATTCGAGCGACGTATTCTGCCCAAGCCCCACCTGAGGCCAAAATCATTCGCGGCCCTTTGTCTATCCACTGCCAGGTAACGGCGTCCCCATGCATTGTCATCCATAGGGGTTGGTTGAACTATGCTTCGTCATACTGGTCAGTGCAAGTTGGTGCAGTGTGGGGACCCAGAACCAGATTAATATTCAACAAAGACCTGCTTGTATACTTCACCAATCCCTCTTCTAAAAAGTATATTTTCATCGTGTCGAAGTCAAAAACAGAAATCGCTATAAAACAGCTATGCATATTAATAAAGCTGCATTTAGCTTCTGAACATAATGCCATATGCAATATTACAATAGATAGCACTGTATTTGTCGTACACGTGCCATGCACAATTGCAGGGTTGTCCAATGTCATACTTTAAAAATAAAATGTTCACCTTTCTCACGTGAATTTCAATTAAGCTTTTTTTTCACACGTTAGGAGTGACTGTCCCACACCCTCGGATAGAAGATTAGTGTTCGTCCCATGACAGTGAAAACTGTATATTTGAATCCTCAGAGCTGTTTTTTTGTACACCCATTGGTAACTGGACTGAGACCATCACGAGAACCCTGTTGAATCATAGGCGATTGAACACGTTCAAACTCAGGATCTAAGCGATACCACCCAGGCCACCTCCAGTATAATTTGTATGTATCTATCTCGCTTTCATATATGCAATTTATATGTCCCGTTTACAAGATGACGCTTAAGTATATATAGGCCATCTGTATAGCCTCTTTGATAAGGAGACGTTGATATGGAAAAGTTATTAATGTCTTCGCAATAATACAGAAAGGCAGTGCTGATGGATTCTCCACAAAGGGCACTGAGTATACGCTCTACTTCTTGCCGTTGCACTGTAGAGTGAGTCGGATGAAGGACAGGGCCCACGCGACTTTTTTTCTTGTCTCTCTTTGATTTCTTACAGCGGCACAAAGCTTGGCGTGCGCGTGTATACCAAGGCGAGGGATGTTCTCCCGAACAATTTGTATGTCAATCTCAATTTGCCCGTTATGGCTGGAAACTCACGTACGCCGTGGCTGTGTGGCTTTACCCGATCGATTGAGGTGCCTCCATGCCTCTCGTCAATTCGTGATGCTTGCTGCGCAATCCCGGTTTTCCCCAAAAGCCGTGAGGTCACCCGGTAGCTAGGCACCCGAATGTCGGTGTCAAATTTAAGTTTGGAGCTTTATTAGCAAAAACAGGTCACGTGGTTCAGCCTGCATAGTGGATGGATGATCACCACGCATAAAGCAGGTGCGGAAAAAGAAAAAAGAAATTATTGCGCAGTACTGTGTTCCCACGTCTGTGCTTCCCACCTTTGACCAATACGCAAAGACCAGCGATGTCAAGTCTCATAAAATAACCTCCCCACAACTCGTATGGTGTGAGGAAGCCTTCATCCAGCAGAGGATTGACAAAACGGCCGTACATGCACAGAGGGGGTAGAGTGGTGACACCGTATTTAGTGCACTGCGCTATGAGCCTGGCTCCCTGGCTTCAATTCCTGGGTAAGGCTAATATCAGCTGACTTCAATTCCTGACTTTGGCTCACATAAGTAGCGAGTGGCATCTGCACGAGTCCATGTCCATCTTCACCAACCTGTACTGACCAGCGTGGTGAAGTATGGTCACACCACCACCACTGTGACTGACATGGCCTTCATCCAGCGGCAGATTGTCAAAGGGCTATAAATAGTTTAGTAATTTACACCTTTACATAGGTTTGTAAATAAGAACAACGTTTCTCTACCCAATGACTACTCAGTCTTTTGTCTGCAGGCCTTCGACAGTGGGATACTGTGATTAACACTGAGGGCCATCACAGCGAAGCAAATTAATAGTCGTGTTCTCCTATAACGCGGTTGTTGCGTTCCTAAAGAATACCGCGTTATGGAAAAAATCGTGTTGTAATAAATAATCTATGATATAGGGTAAAGCACAGTCCGCGGTAACACGTGAGATCCATATGCAGGCTGAACAAAGACTGAGGTCCGTGGTGGGTAGCATCTAGAAGCATCCAGCAGCATCCCGCCTTGTGTGACGCTACGCCGAGTGCAGCCGTATGAACGCTTATTCCTACTCGCACGACGTAGTTCCGTTCACTGAATCGCGTTATATCCAATTTGCATCCGTGTTATAAAAATGCATTCCCTAATACATTCATAGTGTTACATCCCATTCGCGTTTTGTAAACACATGGTCGTTATAGGAGAACCGACTGTTATTATTCACTAATTTAAAAAAAGGCAAAGGTGCAGCCCTGCGATTGCTCGCCCAAACACCACTGCTAGCGGAAGGACCCCGACGAGAGAAAGCCCACTCTAGAATGTGTTCGGCTGACTCTTCGCCGCTGGCCAGATGTCTTGGAAGAGGTGGGTGCACCCTGTTCGTTCGTGACCCCGCCACACGCAACCCCGCTGATCTACTCACCGTGGGCACGCCCAGTTATACTGCTGGGTGGACAGAGGCGGGCCAGATTTAAGAAGCTCACGCCATTGTGCCGACAAACAAGCAGAAACACAACCGACGACCTTTCATCCGCAACCTCTTTAACAGTAATGCTTTCGTGGGCTTTTTTTTGGGGGTGGAGGTGGGGGGGGGTGTTTAGCCCGACCTCAAACTCAAGCAACAATCAAACAGCTTCCATCGTGCTGTCGTTTGTTTTTGCCGGCAGCAGAAGGCTACCATAATAAACATCGTGAGGGGTGCCTGTACAAAGCCCACCGTGGCAGACAGGTCAGGCCCACAGACCCGTACCAGGCTGCATGTGTTTGTAGCCGGGGTGCGGCAGCAGCATATACGGTTGGCGCCTGCCGGAGAATGGGTAGGAAGTCACAACAAGCCCTCTGCACGTCAGCATGACGGTGGTGCGTGCCTGCCACAATGCCAGGATTTCGGTGTTTTTCAGGAACCCGCGGAAGGTTGCCAAAGTTTTTTTTTTTTTTGCCGCCTGGCCTAGCCTGGCCCGGCAGCTGAGACGAGAGCGGAGAAAGTATTTAGTGTGCACAAGGGAGCCTCCATTAGGGTTTACGACGGTCTAAACCGTGCCGGCCGATTGGCTGGGCCCGTTTGCAACGAGAAGAATAGGGCACAACATTAAAAGAAGAAAGCGCCACCCTTGAAATGTGCGTTTTTAAAAAATGCACTGGCATCTGTCGCACAGATGCCCGGCAATGAGCTGTTTGCCGCCGGTATTACAGCAAGAAGGCCCATATAACTCAATCGCAGTTTGTGAATCCAATGTTCGATGAAGGGCCCTCCTCACAGCTTTCGGTCATGGATGAAGTTTGACCATACCTCACGCTGGTCAATGCGGGTTGGTGTGGTCCAGTGCGAGTGGCTCTTGACTGGTCAAGGTTAATGTGCACAGTTCTATTGAGTAATTTTTTCCAGATGGAAAATTGACACTTTGAACATTTTTGTGACATAGACTGCGGTGTATTGAGGCAACCCTTTAATCATTGACGGAATTTTTTTTCTGGTTTGTCCCAGCTGCTGTTATAACTGGCTCATGCTGGTTATGAGTGGCCTCTTTTGGTTTTAAAAAAGTATGCACGGGAGACCAACCTCGCAAGCACACAAAGACCCCCCCCCCCCCCCGCCGCATAGCCTTCAATGTCTGCTTGGGGAAAGTGCTGTTTGGGAGCACCTTTGAAGGCGGGTTTGGCACACAAGAGGTGGTGTGGTAAGAACATGGGCCTACCTTGGCTCCTCCCACCCTCAAGCCAGTAATATTACAAGGACTGTTTTCCTTGGAATTTCTCTCACTTGATACAGCTATCGTGCTGTGACGGTTCCCCCTGTGTTGCCTCCGAAACGTCGTGATTTATTCTTTTTTATTTTACTTTTATTAATTATAATTTTTTACCTACATGACTTTACCGAAAAAACCTAAGATATGAATCCTTGCAGTCACGAAAGCTTCAAATCTAGAAGAACAACGCTGTTTACACGCCAACCAGGTACTGTTTAATGTTGAGTCAACCTAGGCCAGAAGCCCCGGGCCGGTTTAGATATTCACCACTGATTTGGCTCGTGAGTGGGGAATCCAACTCGGTGTTGTCAGGTTCATAGCTCAATCCCCTAAGCAATATGCCACTGCTGTCATCCATATGTACACACAGGTGTTCGTACACGTAAAACATAGTTGATACAGTGATGTGGTCAATATCAGCAATTGTTGATTTCACACACATTAAATGTAGGGACGAACCAATTCAAATCCCTGCGTCCCAATAACAATACACTGCTTTTCATCTTTACCAATAATCATTATACCACAGTCCATATCATACTTACTTCCTGCCCACCCCAAACACACAGTACAAAGAAAAAGATTCCCATATAAGCTCACACATACTTTTTGGGGCAAGTGCTGTTAGCGAGCAACTATGAAGGCCCGGCACGACGGGGTGGGTGGCCAGCACCACACCCGAGCCGCTTTTTTGTATATCTATGTATGTGAACTTCTTTCGCACCATACATAGCCAAAAGCGCTCATCGGTCCTCCATCGTAGCAATGTTTACACAAACCGCACAGGTACTCATTTGACGGCTGAGTCTACCTAGGGGAGGCCCAGGACCGGTTTCAAATATTCGCCACTATAGTGGTGTGATGAGCGGGAATCGAACTGGGATCCCCGGGTTCGTAGCGCAGCGTGCTAACACTACACTACCGCTCCCCCGCACATACATATACACACGCGCACACACGCGCAGCACGATCATGTGCAACGCATAACACACCGCAACACTCGTCCACCCACATGCCCCTCCTTGCACAACGCGTCTTGCACTCTCACGATGAGCGCGAGAGAGAGCGTGGACGCCAATCATCACACCACCCAGTGTGTCACTGGCGTAGCTGGGAGGTTGCGTTGAGGACCGATGTCTCATTTCTCACAACACCAAGCCGCAGGCACCGGTCCATCCTGTGTGTGCACCATTAATTCTCTCGTGCACACAGACACACATCATGCAACGTCTGAGTGAGTCAAGAGTGTTGTGTCGGTGCCACGACCAGATTCGTGGAATTAAAACTGCATTTGTAAAATCAAAAAACCCAACCCCCCCCCTACAACGGTTGTTGCAATGATAGCTCCCGGCTGGGAAGTTACACGATTTCTTACGTACATTGAGGTGCTTTACTGGTTTGTGAAATAATTTCACAAAAGCCACGGAACCCCTCCCCCCTCCTCCCCACATCGTCCCTTTTCAAGCATCTTCATCAGCCATAGGATTACTGCGGGGGGGAGGGTTGTCTCGTTTTTGGGGGGGTTTTGTATCTGTTTGGGCCTAGAAAGTCGACCGTTTAGGGCTGCGATTCAGATAAGAAATTAATTTGTCTACCTTTCTCAATGAGGGACAAATGGCCATAAAGTTAGCCACAGTGTCGGACGCACTCGGACAAACTGACTTTTGCCATCCACGCCGAGGATGAGGACATTGCATTGGGTATAGTGTACGTGTCAAACCGGTGAACTGTTATGCAAATAGGCACTTTTGTTAAAGGCTGTACATAATTATCTTAAAAAGTGTGACTTATGCACCAATATTGTGATGTTTTATTTCTTTTTGACTGCGAGGTGGCCTAGTTTGTGAAACTGCCCATCTGTTTGTCCTGGACAGATCTATCTCGCCAAGTGTAGATCCTGGGAGGGATATAAACGTCTCGCAAGGGAGCTGATGACCCTGGGATGTGTAACCGCCTTGATAATTCTGGTATAAAAAAAGGAGTTGGAGAGTAGGCAAATGTGAAAACAAACCCGGAGGGAAGAATAGCCCCGTATTAGTCAGATGTGAAGATCCCTGGTGGTACTTTGCTTGTTGCCACTGTTTGGATTTCACGAGTGGTGAATCATGAATATTTTCCAGCATCTACTTCTGGTTCCTCGCTTGTAAATGAGTACCTGTGTCTGGCTTAGGGTTTCACCTGCCATAGAGAGAGTGCATATCAAGGGAGATTAAAAAAACATTATAATTTTAGAGAGAAAAAAAACATTTCTCGGGAATTTCTAAATTGGTTGTTCATTGATGAGTAATAGGTTTTAAAATACCAGTGATAGTCATAAAAAAACATCTCAATATTAATTTCAAGCAGTTAGATAAATTAATATTTCTTCGGAAATAAATAGCATCATCTTTTAATTAAAGTTTCATTTGTATTCAACCGCAAAAAAAATCACCGACGTTTCGTGACAAAACGTATTCTAAAAGTTTTCATTTTACAACCCATTGTCAATTCACTGCTGGATGAAGGCTCCCTGCCCCCCCCTCATGACGATTGGTTGACTTAATCCACCATGCATGGTCAATGCAGAGATTGCAAATAAACAAAAACACAAAAGCCCTCTTATGTAGATGTGAAACCTCTGCGCTGGCTGTGCTGTAATACAGAAGTGTGGAGAGAGAGAGAGAGCAGAGATGGAGGGGGGTGGGGCAAGGAGGGAGTGGCAGAGGAGACGTGAGGGCGAAGGTGGCTTGGGGGGAGATGTGAGTAGGAGGAGGAGAGTGCAGAACGGCGATGGGGGTGGAACTGGAGACGGGGGGAGGGGAGGGGGAAGGGGGGTGGCAGCAGCAGCAGCGAGAGATGCGGGGGGCTTTAATGTGGGCGGAGGAACGGGAACGCTAGCATTTCTCGCCTGTGCTCATGATCACCCGCTTGCGACTCCTTGCGCCAAACGTTCCTGCGATCTTCTTCCGCCGTTGACGCTCCGCTCCGCGTGTTCTTCTCGCCTCGCCGGGGATTAATAAGAGCAGTGGCGTCGACGCAGTCCGTGTCAAACAACGCCTGCCACCGCCGCCGCAACCATCGTCATCGGCAGCCCTCGGCATCTCCGGGGTTGCCTTTTCAGTCGTCTCGTCTGTTTTTTTTTAAACACGAGCGTTTGAGGAGCACGTCAGCGAGAGCCTTCGTCCATGGGAATATCTGCTCGTGCCGTTTTATAAGTAATATATATATACAGTATCCATATACTGTGTTTGAAAAGCGTTAATTGTGGAGAAAGAAAGAACAAAAATGCCGGAGGCGAACTATCTTTTGTCTGTTTCCTGGGGATACATCAAGGTAAATCAAATCACCCGACGAACACTTTGATTATGTGTGTGCCTGAAAATAGGTGTAGGTGTTTGGTTTTATGGTGGATGTGTGCCATGGATTATATGTTACATTTTCTTCAGTCTTGTTGATGATGTTCTGCGAAGCTGTTACGTGTTTGCTGAATTTTGAAGCGATTCAATTGAGTGTTATATGCTGATAAGTATACTTTATATTGTCAACTGGGCAGGAATGTAATTAGTGGAAAGCTTGCCGACATACAGACGGGATTATTACACCAACATTGTAGGAGTAAGATTCTTAGGCTCTCCTGGAATCAAACAGGGATCTTGTGATCGATAGTACTTCTGATAGACTTACATTTTTTTTATCAGTACCAGGTGAAGGTAATTTTCATTAAAAAAAAAGCCTTGATAAGTCAATTGCGATGTAGAGGTCGACCATATACAACATGTGTTATGTTGATCAATATTTCATGAAAAAATGCTAAAATGGGGACTTTTGGATGATCTTGTTATTTGAATCTCATACGAGCCATAGTTCTGGCTATGAGCAATGGAGGCTTATTTTAAAATGGCTGTTGTACATGTATTTTTCTTAACATGTGCCTTTAATGAATCGCATGTAGTTCTAATTTTTGTTTGATCCATGCATGTTGTTAGTTTTGCACATGTTGAAACGTAACACCGACGCGGCCTATTGCCTCCACCGCAACGTAGACATGCCCTTTGAAGGTAGCTTTCGTTCACAGCTGCGTAGCAATCACTTGTATTTCCCTTACAGATATCGGCAGCACATTTACAATTCCGTGACCAAATAGATCACGAGGATGTAGGGTAGTGTAAAAAAAAATTCCCACTGTGTCTGAAGAAGGTCCGTAGATGCAGGACACATTGCGACGTTACGAATATCCACATTGTATCGTACGACAGCGGGTTGGTATACAGCTTCACTCGGCCCCTGCCATAGGAACGTAAAATTGGCACGAGCCACTGGCACCGAACGCTAAACAGATAATGAGCGGAGAACGGATTTGACTCACTGTTGCTATTGCCATGCAGTAATGCAATGGGAGCTGGAGTTGCAAGATGTTGTAATTGCAGCACCATCTCAAGATGATGTACAATGGAATGGGAGGACCACATCTGGAAATAATTCTCAACCACAATTTATAATCATCACAATAGTTTACAGCCACACTGAGAAGCGGTCACATTTCGCCGCTCTATAAACCCACATTGTTTTCGCCTTTAATTGTATTCAGGAGGTGTAGATTTGTGGGACCCTGAGTGTGTTTTTTAATGCTCTGTTTTTTCCCCGTTTCCTTGCAGTTCAAGAGGATGTTGAACCGGGAGCTTACCCACCTCTCAGAAATGAGTCGATCTGGCAATCAAGTTTCCGAGTTCATCTCCAGCACCTTCTTGGGTGAGTACACGTCACCTTGTTTTCGGGGAAGTATCGTGAGCGAAATCATGGCCATCATCATACATAAACACGTCATAGCGGCCAAGATCCTGTAAAGTCTGCAAGGAAACCCCCTGCAACAAATATTTCCTGTCCTTGGAAAGTGTTTGGTCATATATCCTGTTGACGCAACCTGACATCCCATCCTGTGTCTCCGTGGCTGTGTGTGCCTTAGTCTGGCTGCCAGCCTTGAGTTTGTCTGCTGTGTATACGAGCGTCGTGGGGCAGCGCTGAGTGTGCCAAGTGTGTATCGCGACGGCGTGTCAAATAGCATCGCTGGTGCCATGCAACATTCGCACCCCTACCTTTCTCCAAAGATAGACATCTTCATCAGCGAGTGCCATCACTGTTGGAACTTTCAGCTCGTATATTATTTTATTATTATTGTGCTCGTGTTTATCCGGGGGGGGGGGGTCCTGCTCCCGGAGTCTCAGGAGGGCTGCTCGGTATTTCGATATTAAGTAATTTGCAAGTAGTTTCTCAAATTTGTGCAAAATGTTTAACCACAACGCCGGCACTCATCGTTGGCCGACCTCTTTCGGTGACGTCACGGAATCTTTACCGTCCACTCTGAAGCAGGATGGTGCTCATTTTTTGTTTGATTACGGTAAATACACTTGCAGTATTAACCAGGGGGGCCTGCCCAATTCGACCGAGAACCTCTTGAACGCTTGGCCACAGCAGCACCACCCATTGTGTAGCATTTGATCATAAAATATGAAATACAATATAAAAAAATTACATCATATTTTAACTGATGCAATGCAAACCACCAATACACAGTAGATTGAGGAATGCCTAGGAAAGTGCAGCTCCCGTATATACTGATCCACGCATGACAAAATGAAACACATTTCTCGTTCTTATCGCCGACCTTTGTTCATTTTTTATTTCTTAATTGCTAATTTTTCATTGGTTTAGAAGCTGTTACATTTAAGATGGTAACATTCTGGATTAAATACAATTAGTTAACAGTGCTAGCTGGTAAAATTACTGCTATCACTACAGATCACCATTACCCAATTAATCAAAGCAATCATTAATAGATTAACTGATCGATAGTTGATTGTTCCAGCTGGCATTTTTTTTGTTATCCATATAAAAAAAAATTATTCACGCGAAATTGAAAGATCTCAACATTTGTTGGGCTAGGGCCCACCTTACAGGCATTTCCTTGCAATTGGCGCATTTGCCTTGTGGTATGGGGCTAAATTATAAAGCCACGTCTCCCCTGCATGTGAATTATTTTACGCTGATGAGGGTCAACTAGAGATGTGCATTCTTTCCCCCATTCTACCCCATTCTGGCTGAACGATTTTGAGCACGGAGCTTGCTATGCTCGTATATGTCTCCATCTGCCTCGTCTCTATCTGCCTCGCTGCCTGCTTTACCGCCGGTAAAATGTCTCTCTCTCCATCCGCCTCATAAATTATATTCGGCATCAGTATTGTCGTGGGTCGTCATCGGGTGTGGTGTGCTGTGCCTTCGGAACACAATATCTTGGTTTTCGTAGCAAATCTGTCTTTTGTTTTTAATCACGGATGCTGAGCACAGGCCCAAAATGCCAATTGTCCAGCAACGAACGGCAGAATTGAAGGTGTATTAGATAACGGTAAATATTTTTTTTTTGTTGAGTGAGTATGTAAAAATTCTTGATTTGAAAAAAAGTTGTTAGGAAATTTTAAGTAAAAAAAACCTCTGATAGACCGACACGCTGGTTTTGTTTTGCTAAATTATTGCTAAAGATTTTCTCTATGGTATTGTGTTTTTTTATGCATTTATATGGTGGGAATTTGTTTCGTAGTATTGTTTTATCATTCCCGGCGTTCATTATGGCGGCTGTATTTAGGCACAAGTGTTATTATGCTCTAGCTGGCTTAATTGGTTTCATGTATTTGGGTTTCAATTCGGTATGTGGGTCAGAAAAAATCTGAACAGTTAAAAACATACACGCGCACACACATACAACACAAACAACAATGATCTCTGTATAGCCTTAGCAGACTTTTGCAGCAAGTGCTGTTAGCGAGCAACACCTTTGAAGGCCGGTACGACACACAAAGGGATGGACGGCCAGCGCCACGCCTGACCACCCCCGTCTCCCCAGTGGTGATGTTTACACATCGCACCAGGTACTCATTTGAGGCTGAGTGAACCTACACATACATCATAAACATACACACAGGATATGGCTGCGTGGTAGTGTTATTGTTGCATTCTCCACTTAGTCCATTCTAAATTACTGGATTTACAGTTTCTGGCTACAACCCTTCCATGTCCTACATCTGCAAATCACGTGGTCTGCATTAGGCCAGACACTAAAGAGGCTGTGCCATTGTTCTCCAGTCCTATCGCTATTTGCTGGAATCGGGATACTGCCACGTGGCCTTGCAATCCGGATGTCGTCGGTTCGAGATCTCAAGGCGTGGCTTTCAGAAGAGTGGCCATGTTTCTTACATTCTGGGCGTGTTTCTTAAATCCTCCTGGCTATATCCACCCAGCAGTACACGTGGGTACGCACTACAACTAGTCCATCAGAAAGTAGTGTGTGGTGGGGTAAAGCGTGAGTACTTTCACCTTTTCCAATACATCTGTGTCCAGAGTGGAAGAGTAGGCCAAAACACACTTAAAAGGGGGCTCTCAAAGAGCCCGCTCTAGCCATTCCACCAGCCGTGGTGTGAGCAATACATTTCAACATGCATACATTTTAGGGCTGTACCTTTTTTTTCCTGGGATTGTAACCCACATCCCATTTGTTTACATTGTTAAACTCCAACTGAAATGACCAATAATATTGGTAAGCATCCTCTGGGCTTTGGGGTAATCCACTATTGGTCATACCACCACGGAGATATAAAGCAATTATCATCTGGATTACGGTATAAGATTATTCATACAAGATTAAGGGGAGGAACGGTGGCACGGTGCTTAGAGCACTGCGTAACGAACCTGACCAGCTGAGTTGGATTACCGGCCACTGCTGACGTTACTGACTACTTACTTCTGAACACATTTTTGGATGTTCCATCTAGCATGGCGAAGTATTGTCAAACAAACACCCAGCATTGAATTCACAAAGGGCTGTACATTTTAATGCAACTGTCTTCTCGACAGACCTGTTCTTCACCTGAGGACGGCTGCTTGCGTTGTGGCCGAAACGTCGTGAGAATTATTTTATTATGTTTTTATTATATTATTAATTCCATTCTACGTGACTTTACCGAAAGAACCAAGAAGATGAATCCCTGCAGTCACGAAAGCTTTAAATCGAAATCTTAGGCAAGTTAAATCTTTTTTTTCATGCCAAATATTGCTTTTCCAGACAAACGGAAACCCCCTGTTCCACTTGTGCAAAATAAAATAAATGGAACGACAATGAGACCTGCGCGAGACCTGGAATGGGGCTGAAGGGATGATTTATCGCTGCAGCTGCCAGTGTTGTTAGCCAGTAAATTATGGATGTGTTTGCGGGCGCATTGGCCCGTAATCTGTTTTTTGTGTGTTTGTGTTGTGGGTTTTTGCAGTGGGTGCCATCCCTTAACAAACCGTCCTCTAACTAGCAGTTGGTAAACCCTCGTTAAACTGGGCCCTTAAAACATCTGGCTTCATTAAACAGGCACGCTCTCGCTTTTTTGTGAGAGAAAATGACCAGACTTGCTTTATTTTGGAGAGTTTATCTATCCTATGTAAGTTAACACTAATGCTTGCAAAATCTATGCTTTCTGCAGTGATGTTTTAAAGGGGTAGCATTTGTATCCGTGTGTATGTGTGCATGTGTTATTTATGTGTTCATGTGTGTGTCGATGTATGTTTTGTTTGTGTGTGTTTATGTCCGTGGATGTTGTGTGGCAGTGTTTTTGTATGTGCAGACGTGTGCGTGTTTGGTAATCTGTGTGTTTAGGTACATGTGTGTTTATGTAAATGTGTGTGTTTATGTCTTTATGTTTGCAAGCCCGTGCCATGAAAGCAATTTTAAAGAAAACATATTTGTTTTTTTCCCCGTCAATGTTGCTCTACTTTAGCTGCCTCAGCGATGCCTCAGTAAACTAACCACCAGCATAATGCTTCTCATTAGAAAGGCAATTCGGGTTTCGTTTGCTCTGCGCTTTTAATTCAAACTTGTCATATAATAATGCATTCACGAGCACCTTATCAATAAGTAACCTTGCTTATTTACTCAAAGCCATTGCGCCTCAAGCCTTACATATAAATCATTTATAATCGCCCTCTCCAAAAAACCCTCGTGAAATGGTACGCGCATTCGCGTAACGTGCTCGCCCCCCTCGATGTGAAAATCACAAAACACAACCTTTTGCACGTGCTTGCAATGCGTCGCCGTGTGACCACCGTCGACCTTGCAGAGCCCTTGGTGGGAATACTTCAGGGTTATTGCTGACAGACCGAAAATGAAAATGCCCCTTTCTTGGCTACACGGGGAGTCTTGAATGGCTTTGCAGTTCAGTCACGTTTTGAAAATTTCATACGCTTGCGAGTGGGTCCCCCCTGGATTTTTTTCTGCAAACCCGTGTCACAAGCCGACAACGCATGGAATTCCAGGCGTATTTTTTTATCCGGGAGGGGTGGTACACTCGGTACTTTGCTGGTGCGTTATGCCGTCACCGATGCATCCCGCCAACGCCGCCCGCTACTGCTGCAGATTTGTATGATGCGGGCTAAGGAAGCATATTTGCACGTTTAATTTTAGATTTTAAACTTTTTTTTGCAAATGCATTTTGGATTTCACTGCTTAGCGCAGTCTTTCTCCCTCCATGCTTCAGTTTTTGCGAAGGCAGTGCATTTGTATGGCTGCAGTGGCTGCGTGTGTGTTTGTGCAAATTGGATTTTGGGAAGAGGGAAAAATATGCATGCATATTGGCTGCATTATTCATACCAGCGGAAGCATCCTGACTGCATTAGCTGAAGCTACACTCGTATGGCTATATAATTAGCATTTTGGCTTTTTTTTCCTGAAAGAATTGTGGACCAAAGGGAAGGGTTCTTTGTATGGATTTGTTTTAAAACGTCAGCCTGAAATGATTACGGTTTAATAAATAGCCATCGCATCTTGCAGTATGTACATTTTTTGTACGCCGCACCTATGTAATAACAAATATTCATCGTGACGTGTGGAATTTTTGCAAAGAATAGTATTGCAAATGTCTTTTTTTCCCCTGACCAATATTGCTACTTGCAACTCTTGCTTTTGACCGTGGTTCTTTGTGATGCGACACACAACGCATCGCCTGGCCGTGTGTCAACACGGCCATCATGCTCACGCGCGCACCCTGGCGCTGTCATTTTGATTAAAATGGATTTTCACCAACAGCAAAAAATAAACCTATTGACTTGACGGTGAAATCCCTTGTAAAATCAGGGTTTGTTTACCTCCTCTGCTGTTTTGTATGATCGTTCCGTTGATAATTTCAACAGATATTTATATAATTTAACAGTTTGTTGTTTTTTATCATGCGTATTCTTTGATGCCTTGTGCTTTTTTGTGCGTGTTTTTGGCATTCAACCTAGTATTACGTGCCTTTATTTATTTAATAACGGGTATATATATTTTTTTACAAACACAAACCCCAGTCTATATCAGTGTCGTTAAATCAATTGTCTGCGCATATCGTGCGAGTGAGCCATCTGTGGATTAGCGTGGTGTAGATGAAAATCGGGTAATTGTGTTCTCTCCCCGTATTGATTTTTGTCTTTAATGATAGCACCTAAGCCCCCCGTGGATAATAACAGTAAGGCAGCTATTGCGAGCGGGCACATATGCAAGTTGGAGGTGTATCCTGTGTGAACCCAGCACAAACACGGGAATGCAAAGACAATTCCGTTTGGTTGCAAGCCTTAATTCCTATTCAATGATGAATCCCAGCCTCTGTAATCTGCCATCATAGCATGTTTACCGTAAACCCCCCCCACCCACCACCCCTATCTGTCTTTCTATTTCTCCCATTACCATCATCCTTTTTCACCTTCCTCTTTTGTACGATATTGATTAGCAGCTCTGTGCACGTGTGGCCTGCTGTATGTTGACACGCAAGCAGCTATAGATGAGTACATAAATGCTAATTGTTTGTGTTGGCGTGTCCTGCTTTCGCACGTGTTTGTGTTCTTGTATACGTCCGTGTGTGTGCGCGCGCGTGTACGCGTGCCATTGTGAGCATGTGAATGCCTCTAAATTGGCAATTGGTTTAAAGCCAAGGGGACAATGAAAGCTTTTATTTGCGCGTCGACCAGTAATCGTTTTCAATGCCGTGCTGCAACTGTAAATAAACGCCCGTGTAATTAATCCAAAAGTAGGCCCTAAATAATGCACGCCTACATTTGTTTACATCCCACATCGTGCGCACATTTGCACGAGCGTCGGCATACAAATCCGCCGCGCGCACGGGCAACCAATTCCTCTGCTGCAGCGCGTTCACGGACGCCTCTCAAAGGATGAGTGGCGCTCATGCATTAATCATGGCGAGACGAGCCACAAACAACGGGCTTGTTGTTTTTTGTAGTCGTCTCTCTCACCTTTCTTATTGCTTTGTTATGTTTCTGTCCTGGGTAATGATGACAGCACGGCGGAGTGCTGCTGCCGGTGAAATCGTTTTTTTTTCTCACAAATATCAGACGGTACCGCTGCCCCGGGGTGTCTGTGTGTCTGCTCACAGCATTTGGCGAAAGAGGAGGAGTCGGTGGGGGGGGGCGTGTGGAAGAAGGGATGAGATGCGCGGAGACGCAGCAGTGTGACGGGGGGGGGGGAGATTGGTGGGGGTGCATGCTGGGAGATGATAGAAAGAGGGAGAGGCATGTGATGTGCGCTGGATGGACGACTGGTTTGAAGGCAACTTACGAGAGGGCCGGGGTGGGGGGCATAATATCTAGGAGCAGTGGTTCCCGACCTGCGCTTGCAAATATAACGAGATTTTATGTTAATTTGTGAAAAATGTGTTGTCGGTGCATGTTGGTCCTCAAAAATGTTCTGAGAGTTGACGGTTGTGTGCCGGGCCACTGATCCGGGGAAACACTGATCCTAGGAGGATGCGCTGGGGACACACGTGGGGGAGGGGGGGGGATGCATCTGGTGGATGAGACAAATGCGATGATGCTCAGTGGCACGGAAAACCAGCCACGAGGGGAGTTTGCTGAGATTTTGCTCGGGCTGCCCGGCACATTGAGCAAGCGTGACGTTCCGGATTTACGTAACCTTTGGAACTCCATTGTGGTGGATAATGAGAGGGGAAGCTCTGGACCCAGCCACCCACCCGCAAGCACTCGGAGTCACGTTGACAATCCGAAAGCCATCGGGCGCATAACCCAAGAAGTGTTTACGTTCCATGCACGGCCAGGGTAGCAGAGATTTCCTTTTTTTTTAGGCGGTTCGTTGGTGAATCACGCGGATTTCCCTCTTGTCTGGGACACCTGCAGAGTGTGTGATTTATATGGCAGGACAGCAAGATGGTTGTTGACTTATTGGCAAATATATTTCCACACATTGTTGGGTGCTGCAATTGCCGTCGCCACACAAAAGCTTCCTCATGCAGGATCCTCCTGTAAAAAAAAGTCTTCTGGGTTAAATGAAGGTTTTTTTGCTTGTATTATTGAAATTGGTACAGCTGCGTTGGTTGCATGCATGTCTTATTCTTCTTCTTCCTGGCATGTTTCCCACTTAGCTGACGTCTGCCCTTCCTCATCCTCTCTCTCTCCACTCATTTCTCTCCTGGCCATATTCACATTCACTCCACAGTCTTTCCTGGAAAAATAAAGGATTCATAATCAACGTTTTTGGGTTTAGATCGCGTTATTTATAAATGTGTCGTAACCCTCCACCACCCGACACAGCCAATCAGTAAAAAATGTGTCACGTTGACAAAAGACAAATAGTTCACTGCTTTAGCCCACCGGTGTGTTGAAGCCACAACATTTACAATTTGAGTACGACGTTTCGCTGGTAATTGCGTGACACATTTTTTACTGATTGGCCGTGTCGGGTGGTGGAGGGTTACGACACATTTATAAATAACGCGATCTAAACCCAAAAACGTTGATTATGAATAACATTGGTCGCGAAAGCCTACGTGTTAAACCAAATAAAGGATTGTTAGTGTTGGGATGCTGCCACTGTGCAGGACTTGCAATCTAGATCTCCGGATGCCAGTTAGGTTTGATCTCCCAGCGCGGCAGTTAAAACAATGAGGCAAGTTTATTTAAATCCCCCCCCCCAACTGCCTCTGTCCACCGACCATTATTAATCGCTCCACCACAATTAGTCTATTGGCAGGTCACGTGCGGTGGGGTAAAGTGTGGGTGCTATCACCTATTCCCAGACATCTTGGCAGTGTGGAAGAGTAGGCTAAAATAACTGGCTTTAGAGGGAACTCTCCCGAGCTCCTTCTAGTGGATGACATTCTGCCAGTGGAGGGCGTTAGCAAGCAATTGCAAGGCCTCGGCCTATACTCTTGAATAATAATTTGTACACTTTTGCAAATTACAACTAAATTTGTCACATGTCCCAACCACTGATATGAACACAACATTGCCTTCGTGGTATGGCTGCAGCTGTTGTTGTCGCTGCGTGACGGTGCACGTTTGTGGCGCGGAACTGGTCCCCTCCATCCACACGCGTAGCCTCGGCATTTATTCCTGCGCTCACACTCGCTCGCTCTGGCTCGCTCTCGCGGTGCCTCGGAAAGTTCCGGTCATCCTCGCAGCAGCGGCGTTTGGCTAGCCATCGAACAAAGACGGTTATCGCATTGCGCCCTTTCAGATGCGCTTCTGCGGCCGTCCGGAACGTTCTCCCTTTCCGATATTATAAAGTCGCTACGTAGCCTACCGTGCGAACCTCCGATTAGCACGGTTGGCTACATACGGTGCTAAAGAAGTTCGACTTGCATACAAGTCGAGTGCTGCAAGCCCTTCTGTGGGGATGAGAAGATGCGCGCGGTGCCTTAGTGAGTCCGAAAATAAGAGCCAAGTTCTCTCGTGTGTGTGCCGCAGCAGGACGAGAAAGCCCGGCATTAGAGGCGCCCGTCCATCACTGAATGCACGGGGGGGGGGGGGGGGTTGGGTATGCACTGCTAAAGTAGGTCGGGAAAATGAGAGCACCGGGTAGATTGCGGGAGGGAGGCAATGGGGTTTGGTGTAAGTAAAAAAAATTACTCCCAAATGGGTATCCTGTTTGCGTTATCGAGGCAGGAGGGGATTTAAGAAACTTGCCCGTCGTTTCGACTGCCCTGCCGGGAGATGGAATCGAAGTGGCCATGGTGTAGCGGTGCTAACGGTGATAACCGTTACACCACGGCAGCAGCCCCCCTATAATAATAATATTAGGCACGTAAGATTAAATTTGCATATTACTCAAGCACCATTATGCTGATTTGGTGACCGCTCGCATGAACTGTTGCGGAAATTGTGATTATTACAGTATTTTCATCAGTGTCCAGCTGCTGTACACAATGTTCCAGGATATCGGGAGTCCTCGGGGGCGAGTGCGTGGGATGAGTGGTTGGGCCCGCAGGTGGCAGCCCATTGTGGCTTGACCTTAGCATTGAGGACAGTTCTCAGTGCTCTGCCAAGTCTC
>NW_026891462.1:0-40945 GCF_015708825.2 Lethenteron reissneri
CACCCATTCGTGTTCTGTGCCGGGCTTTATAGGTGCTGTTCGCTAACAGCACTTGCCCCAACAGTCTGTTAAGGCTACATTTTGAATCTTTGTACCTACATGTGTATGTGTGCGTGTTCATGGTGCAATTAAGTTGCAGGCCACGTGAAATGAATTCGGTTCCTCACTACCGGTATAGTAGTGGGGGACCAGCAGAGACTGTGGTTGCAATAACCCAGGTGCCTTCACCATTGCCGGTCATGAAACGATGCAGGTATTCCTCCCAGGTGCCGGGCTCCGGATGGTGCTTGTTCATTCGTGCGAAGTGGAAGGAGGATAGGGCGTTGTCCTTGGCATTACGTGCGACGTAGATCGCCTGCGGAGGAGATATCAAATATAGGAGTTGTGGAGAGTGACACAGGGAGACGCTAGACTAAACTCCAATTTGTGGTGGCGTCGTTTGCGTGTTCCAATGACCCTCATAGCTACTTCGCCTGGAGTCTTGTACTCCTGGTAGTGTCTCGCTTGGCGAACATGTCTGGGGAGGGGGGAGGTTGCAGATAAATAGCTCTCCGAAAAAAAACCCTTTAGAATCGGTGAGAAATATACATATCTTGGGTACCTCACCGGACAAGGTATACATGGACAACCCTCTGGAACCAGGCCTGGCGATGGTGCTTGCCGGCAAGTGTCTGGTCGTGGCTAAGGGCGGAGCCAGCCAAGCCTCAGAGAGAAATTGTGCTGTGACTGTTCCACCTGAAGACGGAAGCTTGTGTTGCCTCTGAAACGTCGTGATTTTTTTTCTATTATTTCTTATATTATTTGTATTATTTATTATTAATTGTTTACCTATGTGACTTTACCGAAAGACCTAAGAGTACGCCTCAGAGAATATAAGCCGGGTCCCGAGAGGGATCACGGTTGTTGTTGTTGTTCATCCTGGAAGAAACCTTCGCCTACGTTCTACGTTTTCCGTTCAACGAGTCTCCAACACGTGCACCTGGAACCGAGTTGTGGTCACGGTCCGTAGTAGCAAGTTACATTACAATTAGTGTAGTTAGCCTGGTGGTCACCACCATTTTGTGTTTCCATTAAGGGGAAGTTACCCCGTGTGTTGGAGTTAAATAAATGTGTTGCCTCCAAGTATACATCTGCGACTCAGTTGAACTCACTACAGATGTAACAAATACAGGGGCATCTCCCTTAGTGTGGTAGGAAATATCCTGGCAAGGATTATTCAACATCACCTTGCCAGGCACGCTGAGGAGAGGATTGTGGAGCCCCAATGCGGTTTCAGACCAGGGAGGTCCTGCACAGATGCCATATTCTCTGTCCGTCTGCTACAGCAGAGGTGTAGGGAATTCCAACAAGAACTACCTGGTCAAGGCCTATGATACCATCACCAGGACAGGCCTCTGGACCGTTAATGATTGCTTATAATAAATAAGGGTCTTCATAAATGTGGGTAGGCACGAGTGAAGCTACATGGCCAGGAGTCGGAGCCATTCCCTGTTTACCTTAGGTGCAATAAGGATGTCCTCTGACTCCCACATTATTTAACATCATTTGACCACGTAGTTCAAGAATATTTCATGGCTATACCTGATGTTACAATTGGATGTTGATCGATGCCTGCGTGCGGTCTAGGGATGGCTCCCTATTGATGAACTATGTTACGTATGCTGATGATCTGGTGATTGTTGTTCACTCAGAGGAGGAGTTGGAGATACTCCTTTTGAACCTGGAGCATGCAACTAAAAAGTGGAACATTACCATCAGCCCAACCAAAACTAAGCACCTGCCTGGGTATTTTGTGCCATCAAACACTCCACCCCTCAGCACCCCATTGGTGATGGAACAGTTGTGGAGAGTGAAGAGTTTCCCATACCTGGAAATGTGTGCTAAAAGCCAGCTCTGGTTTGACAACAGGGTTCTCCCTCTGAATCAGTTGGGCGGCTTTATATTTTAATCGGCTGTGTAATGCTGTGTGGAAGCTACCTGGTCTGTCATTCCACACGAAGCTTCAGGTCTTCTCGGCCACAATCATGCCCTCCCTTCTATATGCATGTGAAACGTGGACCCCTCTAATGGAACATCTGTGCCAGTTAAAACCATTCAGGCTTACAAATCCTTGAACAATCTGGACACATTCCAATCAGTGAGCTCCTCTGGCAGGCAAGGTTGTGTTGGCTCGGTCATGTAGGCCACATGGCATGCTCCCACATGCCCGAGCAGCTTAGATGGGGCTAGACCAGCATGACAAGGGCTGGAGAAGAGATGAACTGCTGCGGTACTGGAGCATGTGGAGCTGAGTAGACTTGCAGAAAACTGGTACCAGCAGTGTCAAGATCCGCCTTTATGGAGCACTGAGGTCAGCAGAGCGACGCTCACAACAACGAGCGGCCCATTGGGCCGGTAAAACGCTGCAAGTTAGTACAGTAGCGGGCACAGGTGGTGCATTTGCCAGTCATCTCAGTCAGTCAACCCATGACACCTACTGGGTCTGTCCCGTGACCTCCGGTCAGCGAGCCTTTGACAAGTCACGTGGTCTCATAGTGCACCAGGTCTGGCACAGTCGCCGTGGTGACGTCACCGTGACTGAGTGGCGTTTGGCAGGTATTGGTGATGATGGTGATGATGATATTGGTGATGGTGTTGAAAGTGATGGCGGTGATGATGATGGTGTTGATGATGGTGGTTGTCACATAGTAGGAGGTTGTGGAAAATCCGTTTTCTGGGAGAAAGGGAGGAGAGATGGAACCACTTGCACGGAATAATTAAAAAGTATAAAAATGTGCAGCAAGTTGGGCTATTATATTTGGAACAGGTGGAAGACCAGATTCCATCAAAGTGTTAATCACTATTGAGCGACCCAACCTAGCCCAGCTTCCTATAAATAGGGACCCCCCCTCCAGCCCCTAACACACAATAGTGGTGGAGAGTCAATGCAGGATGAGCCCAGACGCATGCATTTCTGACTCGGGCTCTAGCCAGCAATGGAGAGAGGATCGGTCCAGTAAGAAGCAGCTCGGCAGTACTATGGACTGTGCCGTTAGAGCGCTGATCTGAAAATAAGTGTCTTTTTTATAATGAACCAAAGTCTATATTAGCATTCCCTGCGTGAATTTCAGTGGACGCCCGGTGGGGAGCAGGGACGGGCAAGGACATTCAGCAGAATGGGAGGGGAGAGGAGCGCAAGCAGGTTGCCTCTAGCGCTACCTTTTGGTGGGAAGGAGCGAGCAGGTGCCTGGCTGGCAGAGGTCGCAAACGGGTTTTGATTCCTTACCCGTACCCGTACCCGCCGCACCAGGGTCGCAAATGGGTACCCGTACCCGGCCGGGTACAGGTAGCCGTATCCTACCCGTACCCTACCCGAAATGAGTGACAAACGGTTACTCACCAGTGACTAACGGCCTACCCGTACCCGTACCCGGCCGCACCAGGGTCGCAAATGGCTACCCGTACCCGTACCTGGCTGGGTACGGCTAGCCGGGTATTGGGTAGGGCACGGGTATCGGGTACCCGGTTGCGACCTCTGCTGGCTGGCTTCCCCTCTGCTATGGCGACGATGTCAGGCCTGTGGTGGCCCACAGACGCGCACCACAGCCCTAACAGGAGTCGGGGTTGTGATAGGATTTTACCCTTTCAACTGGTACAAAAACTGACACCTTTATACAAGGCATCATGTTTGCAATAAACACAAAGCTGTCTCGGGTGGACCAATCAACTTCAAGGACAGTGCATATCATTATCATTATCAGAGTTTTTCTTTTGTTTGAATTTTGACTGCTTGTGTTGTGGTTATTGCAAACATGATGCCTTGTATAAAGGTGTCAGTTTTTGTACCAGTTGAAAGGATAAAAACCTATCACTATATTTTGCCACTGGTAAAGGAGGTATCATAGTGAGGAGTTGGGGTTGCTTGTGAATGCAGCCCAAAGTGGGTAAATGCCATCTAAGACTTTAAGTGCCTTAAGGGTGTCTGAGTTTGGAAATGCGTAGGCTTAGGTGTGAGTGTCAGGATGAAGGGGTCCTCCTGAAACATGTTGTGAGTGCACCACCCAGGTGAAAACTTGTAGGGTGGCTTGTCTAAAATTAAAGGCAGACCAACCCTATTGTATCGCCTCAGGTGGATGGTCTCGATTTCTCTCGATAGACTCGAACCCACAATATACACGGACGTGACCTGGCTGACCAAAATATTATAGTGATGCCAATTAAGGTGAGACTGCAAAGGCAAGCAAGAGACTAAGTGTGGTGGTGATGGTGGTGGTGATGGTGGTGATGGTGGTTGTGGTGATGGTGGTGGTGATGGTGGTGGTGATGGTGGTGATGGTGGTGTAGGTGATGGTGGTGGTGGTGATGGTGGTGATGGTGGTGGTGGTGATGATGGTGGTGATGGTGGTGATGGTGATGGTGGTGATGGTGGTGGTGATGGTGGTGATGGTGATGGTGGTGGTGGTGGTGGTGATGGTGGTGGTGGTGATGGTTGTGGATGGTGGTGGTGATGGTGGTGGTGGTGGTGGTGGTGATGGTGGTGGTGGTGGTGGTGATGGTGGTGGTGATGGTGGTGATGGTGGTGGTGATGGTGTGGGGTGGTGGTGGTGGTGGTGGTGGTGGTGATGGTGATGGTGATGGTGGTGGTGGTGGTGATGGTGGTGGTAGTGATGGTGTGGCGATGGTGGTAGTGATGGTGGTGGTGGTGGTGGTGATGGTGGATGGTGGTGGTGTGGGTGATGGTGGTGATGGTGGTGATGGTGGTGGGGGTGGTGATGGTGGTGATGGTGGTGATGGGTGGTGATGGTGGTGGTAATGGATGGGGTGGTGATGGTGGGTGATGGTGGTGGTGGTGGTGGTGGTGGTGGTGGTGATGGTGATGTGGTGGTGATGGTGGTGATGGTGGTGGTGGGATGGTGGTGGGGATGGTGGTGATGGTGGTGATGGTGGTGATGGTGGGGGTGGTGATGGTGGTGGGGTGGTGATGGTGATGGTGGTGATGGTGATGGTGGTGGGTGATGGTGGTTGGTGATGGTGATGGTGGTGATGGTGATGGTGGTGGTGATAGTGATGGTGGTGGTGATGGTGATGGTGGTGGTAATGGTGATGGTGGTGGTGGTGGTGATGGTGGTGATGGTGGTGGTGGTGATGGTGGTGATGGTGGTGATGGTGGTGGTGGTGGTGATGGTGGTGATGGTGGGATGGTGATGGTGGTCCACCTTGCAATCGTTGTCCCAAAATGAGGAAGGCACCAGCTGGTAGGGCAGGTGAGTCTTAATTGTGCGAGGAGACGGCAAATCATTCAGCACCTCCACTCCTGGAGATACACGTGACCAGGAACATCACAATCACAATCAGAATATTTAAACTAAACTTTTTTTACTTTGCCAGTTCTAAGGATCTTCATTTCAAAGCGACCTGGTCATCATAGCTCAACAAATGGCGGATTATCATCATCACGTGGAAATTCATAGCAGCAGCCAAATAACTCTAGACGCGTGATTTTCATTCTAAATGTGGAAAGGAAAAACTGGAGGACCCCTAGAAAAAACCTCGCGACTATGGCGAGAGAGAGAAAGAGACACATACTCCAAATATAAAGCAGACGTTTGGCTTGGAGTCGAACCTACGATCTCCTCTATACCAGGCGAGGTAGCTAAAATCTCCTAGCCAATGTGCCGATGAACTTCGCCACTATGTATTCATAGTGGAGGAATCCGATGAGTTTTAAAGCTCTGTTTCAACGAATTGGCTTATATGGGATAATAAAACTCCATATATAGAGCATGGCATTGTCAGGGTCGGGATCGAACCCACCAGCTCCAGTATACTTGGTGAGGTAGTTAACATCTCCTAACCATCGTGGCGCCCAAGATCATTCCTCATCATAACGACACATGTACGTGATCTAACCCAAAGGCACCATTATTATGAATCAGTCATTCTAATTTATTTTGGATGCAATCATTTTTTCAAAAAAGCTGCATTGCTCAGTGGGGCCTTACCTGGTAAAATAAAAAAAGGAAATAGTTTAGTTTTAGTACGGGTCTCTATGAGTCACTATGAATATGGGCCTCGCAGTATGGGTCTCAGTATGGGACTGTGGGTGTCTGAGTGTTTCTCTATGAGATTGGGTATATGCGGATGAGTCTCTAAGCCTCTGTCATTCTTTGAGTACGTTTTTTTATTTTCTATGAGTATGGGTATCTATGGGTCTCTACAAATAGGTCTCTATGGGCCAGGTCACATCTGAAATAGAGATGGTAGCTCAATTCGGGACTTACACCTGGTAAAAGTAAAACATAAATAGTTGAGTTTGGTTCGCTGCTGCCATCACCCTTGCGAGGCGTCATGAAATTCAAGCCCGTCCACTCCATGAAGACGATCCTCTCGTACACGGGGCCGCGTTTGCAGTGTTCCACGTCCACTCCACTCTGAATCAGATCCACGATCTCCTGGGTCCACGTGGTGCCTAGAGGGGTGGGGGGGTGGGGGTGGGCAAAGGGGTGGGGGCAAGATGAAGGTGGTGATGATTATGAATCTGGTAGTTGTGGTGTTGATTATGATGGTAGCTGTGGTGGTAACGGTGGTGGTGATGAAGATGGTGGTCATGATAATTAGGAATGTGGTAGTAGTGGTGATGATGTAGTAGTGATGATGGTACTAGCAGTGATCGTGATGAATGTGTTGATGATGGTGGTGATGATTATTATGAATGTGGTAGTAGTGCTTTTGATTGAAGCAGTGTTGGTGATGAAGGTGGTGGTAGTGTGGTGGTGATGAAAATGCTGGTGATGATGACGATGGTGGTGGTGGTTACGATGATGAATGTGGTAGTCGTGGTGTTCTATGAATAGCTCCCAATTAGTTAACTATGTTCTATATGCTGATGATCTGGAGATTGCAGCTCACTAAGAGGAGGGTTTGGAAGTGCTGCTGTTCGAACTGGAACATGCCACTAAGAAGTAGGACATTACTATCAGCCCCACCGAAACTAAACACCTACCTGGGTATGTTGTGCGATCAAACACTCGACCGCCTCAGCTCCCGTTTGGTGATGGAGCACTTGTGGAAAAAGTGGAGATTTTTCCATTCCAGCTTATGACCAGCTCCAGTTTATATGCAGAGGTCTCAATCTGAATCAGTCAATCGACATATTATCATCGGCTGCGTAAAACTGCATGGAAGTTACCTGGTCTGGCACCCACATGAAGGTTTGGGTCTTCTCGGCTATGGTCATGTGCTCCTTTCTCTATGCTTATGAAACGTAGACCTCCTACTGGGACATCTTTGCTGGTTATAAACATTTAGCATGGCCTGCCTACGATCCATCCTGAGTTTAACCAGCTGGATTGTCTGAGGAGCTCACAAATCCTTGAAAGATCTGGACACAGTCTCATCGGTGAGCTCCTCCGGCAGGCAAGGCTGCGTTGGCTGGTCATGTATCCCGCATGCCCAGTCATCGCACGCCTAACCAACCTTTTTTCAGCCGAGATAGGAGGCTAAACGGGCGCGGCACGGGCTAGAGAAAAGATGGATGTGGTACAGCAGGACGTGGAGCTGAGTGGCTTGCCCGATGACTGGTACCAGCGGTGTCAAGCTACTGGACAGCTAGAGGCAGTCGTCAACAACGGAGGGCGGAAGAGCGACGCTCGCAACAACGAGCGGAGCGCCAGGTGGCTAAAGGACAGCAAGTTGGCACAGTAGGGGGCACAGGCGGTGCATCAGCCAGACGTATCAATCAGTCGACCAAGGCAACTGGGTCTGCCCCGTGACCTCCTGCTAGCGGGCACTGACACTTCACGTGGTCTCAAAGTGCACATAGCCTGCCACAAGCGTCGTAGTGGACGTCACCGCCACTTCGTGGCGAATGGCGGTTGTTGATGGTCGTGGTTAGGATTATTATGAATGTCGTAGTGGTGATAATGGTGAATGGTGGTAGCAGTGGTCGTGATGAAGATGGTCGTGGTGATGAAAGTGGTGGTGTGGATGATGATTACACTATGTAACACAAATTTGTTCCTGGGTAGTGAGGGTTATTTCGTAATTGCTTAGCCTAAAAAGTATAGAAAATAGTTTTTCCACACAAATTTAGCTTTTGTGACCAGATTTATAAGTGAGTAGCTTTTCGAGATGGTTCCTTTCCACAGAAACCTCGGTTCGCTGTGGTAGTGCACCTTGGTGTCTAAATCTTTTGTAGTAATTTTTGCATTACTTTAGTATAAATACAAGTTAATCTTGATTCATTTGTGATTTTTTTCTGACGTCATGTGAACGACAAGACACAAATTAGCCCGTTTTCTCATTTAAAATATGTAATTTGCAAAATATAACTGTCTTGATCACTAAAAAAAAAGGTTTGTGGGGAATAATAGCCATTTTCTGTACTTTTGAGGCATACACAATTAGGAAATAACACTTACTACTCAGGAATAAACATTTTTTTGTTACACAGTGTTATGAATGTGGTATTTGTGATGATGATGGTGGTGGTCGTGATGAAGGTGATGGTGATGATGTTGAAGGTGGTGGCGATTGTAATGATGACCGTATTAAGGTTGCAGTGGTCGGATTATATAATAATTGTGGTAATTTTTATGATGATGTGATGATTATGATGATTACGAAGGTGGTGATTGTGGTGGCGGTGGCAGTGTTGGTTGTGATGATGATGAAGGTGGTGGTGATTATGAGTATCGTTTTAAGATAGTGGTGGTGGTGATTATAATAATGATAATCGTGGTAATTTTGATGATGGAGATGATGATGATGATGATGATGTAAATGATTATGATTGTCATCGCGATTGTGGTGATGATTCTGTTAATACTCACCCGCCTTGGGGTAAGTTGATATCAGTGAGGGTCTCCGGGCCTGGCTTTAAACGACTCCACCAGTGTTCCAGTCCTTCGCTATGAAGTCCAGCATGGAGGACTCCATTGCACCGGCAACACTTGTTGGGCCTCTCCATACCAGCAGCTCAGCAAGTAGGATGCTGGGAGAGATGGGAGCAGATGAGGAGGAAAGAAAACCGTTGGTTGAGTAGTCTGACCAGATATTGATCCGGAGGACTTCGTTGGGGACAGCACAGGAAACCTGGGTTCGAGTCAGAGTTTCGTTTACATTGGTGCTCATCATTGATATTCTGCCATGCTACACACTGCCAATGAAAGCCCCTTGTGCTGCACACAGTCCTCAACTTACGAACACCCAACTTACAAACACCTGCACTTACGTACCAGCTTTCTTTTATTATATGTTTTACATTCACTTACAACGCGCACTTCCAGTTGCAATCTGGGCATGCTTGCCTGCACACTTGTTGAGTGTGTTTGTGTGAAGGTGAGTGTGTGCCTAGCCACCGCATGCCTAAACAGCTTTTGTTCGGCTGGATCGAGGGGGCTAAACGGGCGCGGCACGGGCTAGAGAAGAGATGGAGTGATGTGGTACAGGAGGACGTGGAGCTAAGTGGACTTGCCGATGACTGGTACCAGCGGTGTCAAGATCGGCCTCTGTGGAGGAGGCTCGTGAAGGATGCTACTGGGCAGTTGGAGGCAGTCGCCCTCCAACAACAACGGAGGGCGGAGGAGCGACGCTCACAACAACGAGCGGAGCGCCGGGTGGCTAAAGCACAGCAAGTTGGCACAGTAGGGGCACAGGCGGTGCATCAGCCAATCATCTCGGTCAGTCGACCCGTGGCACCTGCTGGGTCTGCCCCGTGACCTCCTGCCAGCGGGCATCGACACTTCACGTGGCCTCAAGGTGCACTTGGCCTGGCACAAGCGTCCTGGTGACGTCACTGCCACTTAGTGGCGAATGGCGGTTGTTGTTGTTGTATGGGGGAGTGGTAGTGCATCGGTTCAATTTATGCTCATGGTCAAAACTAATGACAGTCATCTTAAGCGGTCCTGGTGCCTCCACCTCAAATGATTAAATGGTGCGGTGTGCAAAAAAAATCTCAACTGGGGAGACAACAGCGGCCGTACGTGGTGCTGGCCACAAGCCTCCTCACGTGCTGTTACCGCCATTTCCCACGCGCGCGAATCAGCAGCGGCGAGGTCGTCTCTTCGTGGCTCCAACACGCCGACCTCTATCACGGCTATCCCAGCTCCATCTCAGCAGCCAGTGCTGCCGCAGTGGCCAACAAGCTGGCATGACGGTTGCCACGCGATCGGCGCGCTTTCTCCGATGATAGCGGTGGTGCGAGTACGGGATCCTCGCGCTTATCCGCTGGCCGATCTCCCCTGCACTCAACCCCCGGGGCTGTCTGAGGAATCACCTCTTCATCGTCCTCCTCCATCAGAAGACGTCCTGGTGAGTTGTCTTCGTCTTGTAAACATTTTACCTACGCTAAGGCGGTAGCTTTGCTATTATTTTTCACTTCTGAAGCCAGATATAGTGGTTTCCACGGAGGCACACACTTGAACTTGGAGGAAACACGTTTATTACAACACCCCAACAGGGTACTACATAACACATAACGATATAAGTGGTAACTACCACAGTTAACTCAGACCCCAACGGGATAACTTCTCATCGGAGTCAGGTCCGTAAAGTACTGCCTGACTCACGATGCCAAACATGATGACTGAATATTCTTAGGTGTTTTCGGTAAAGTCACGTAGGTAAAACATTAAAATTTATAAAGTAAAATAAAATAAAAATCACGACGTTTCGGAGCCAACACAAGTCTCCGTCATCAGGTGGAACCGTCACAGCCAGATTTGCTGCATCAAGTGAGGCAATGATTCAAGATGTAATCCCTTAAAAGCAAGTTGAGGGGAGGAGAGGGGGGGGGAGCTCATCAGAATGTGGTAGCCAATGAATGGAACGTATCAGGAGGGAGGGGGGCGGGACATGATGACTGAAAACTGAAGAGCGCGGAGACGTAGCACCATGAGTTGATTCCTGAAGACAGCCCGGATTGGCTCTCGGGACCTCCCTTATATGCCCCTTGGCGTAGCCCGGCTCCACCCCTGGCCACGCCCCCTTCTGGATCCTTCTAGAAGGTTCTGGGCTACATGTCACATGTCCCTCTCGCTACCCTCACATGGTCACGTGCCCTTTCAGGTTCACCCAGACTGTCATGTCTCACTTTCCCTCTCTCTGACCGTCACACAGAGAGAGACTCAACAATGCAAAGTTCCACCCTTTCCTCAGTAGCTGGCGCTAGATGCCGTAGTGGCTCAATATACGCCACTACAGATATGTCAATGTCAGCACGGAGGAAGACGTCGGACGATGAAGACGGCGGGGAGGTGATTCCCCAGACAGCCCTGGGGACCGGGAGCCCGGAGACAATTCTCGTGGAAGTGCTCCCTGCGGTGCAGTGTGAAACAAACTGTACCTCGACGCTGCGGCCGCCGAGAGGGGGACACTGGATCAGGAGCATGTGCCTCACGGACCTGCTGTCTGCCGCGGCGGCGCTTGTGGCTTAAATCGAAATGGAGAAGCCGGATGAAGAAGCGCCAGGGCAAGAGAGACGTGAAGACAGTCCCGCCGCCGCCACCATTTCGCGAGTGTGGGAAGCGACGGAGCCGCAGCCCGCGCGGGTGGTCGCCATTTTGTCGGTGGGGCGGGAAAACGCTCCCGCCAAATTTGATAGCCCGCCAACTTCACGCTCCGAGGTGCCACCCTGAGGAAGAAGCTGCCCTTCGTGAGGGAGTTCACGGCCACTGGGAGTTATTGGGCGACCTTCCAAAGGCGAGTCGTGGTGCATCACACACCCGGTCTACATAGTCACTTCAGGTATCTCCATCGCAGACCATGTCGGGTTCGCGAGTTGCTGGAGATAATGATGTCGCGGCGTGTGAGATGCGGGGTTTTGAGGGTGCCGGTTGGCCGTGGTGTCGAGGGCAGGGGACAGCGCTGGCGCATCAGGTTGTAGCAGCGGCAGCGGGATCGTCCACTGTTGTAGGGATGATGCAAGGTGTTGAAGTCCGGGAACTGATAGATACCGGCACATCCGCCGCCCTGATCTTTGAGTTGATTTATAGGTCGTTGCCACCGAAGTTGGCTTGTTTGGGATATGTTGATAGTTCTTGTGTCGCCGTTAATGGCGGGTGTTTTTGGTATTGTTGGCCAAATTTAAGCGACGGTCTGGATTGGTGATATTGAGTTGACGGGACCAGTGTTGGTTCAAAGTCACTGCCTTGTCTGTTGGGGACTCATTTTTTAAGAAAATGTCCCTTAAAATACTAATTAACCAGGGTTGTTTTGAACTGCCATCGGGGCATCGGTTGGCGTTTTTGTTGGCCCTGACTCGGTTTGCGTATGGCGAATGCTACGGTGTGGTGTTAAGTGTAGAATAAACGTTGTTGCTCTTAATAGTGTCTCTGAAATGATTCACTACACTAGTAAAGCACACTGGTGTGTGGAGAGCCAAGCACAACATTACAATCTGAGTACGACGTTTCGCCAGTAATTACAACTGGCTTCATCAGGCGACAGTCAGATTTGTGGAGAAGTCCACCTGTTTCGTTCCTTATATAGAGGCGTAGATGTGGTGATCACACTTCTGCGCTCTTGCGCAAATTGGGGGGGGGGAATTAATGAGCCAATGTACATTATGCATTTGCATTATGAGAGCTTTTTGATCCTGTCTTTCCTATACATTATGTGTATTAAAAATAGCCGTACCAACGGTAATCCCTATTGAAGTATGGTGGCCTGTATAGACATGCATTTATACGATGTATAATTTGATGATTCGCTTCCACACAGCACTGAGTCTGTAGCTATCCGAATGGTTTTAAATTATTTTTATTTATTTCAATTATGATATTGGTCGCGAAAGCCTACGTGTTAAACTGACTCACCTCCATGGGGAGGATACTTTTCTTCAAACTAGAAAGTAGGAGAAACTTCAAATTAAGCGGATGAAGTTGTTGTCTTCACTGGTGTTCCTCAAAAGATGCAGAGATTCAAAGGTAATACCACACGCAGTTAAATAAACTCATCAAATTGTCACTTAAAGACAATCAAATACTACATGAAGCTAGTGAATTGTTGCTAAAGAGAGAATACAGCACAATATAAGTGAATTAAGTTACATTTCGAAATCACTAATGTCCTTACACGTAAAAATTAGTAAGAGTGTCTACAGATCACTGAAATATAATTGACACAATGACACAACAATCAGCTGATATGAACATGACTAACGTTGAATTATCCAGCGATATGGTTTCAGTCCTGTCTAAAGGTCTAAACTTTGCTGTTGCCCCACGTACAATCCCTGTCGATGAGATAATTGCTGAAGTGAAATTAGCAGTTAGACATCTCCCCCCATAATCAATCTGAGATGACTAGGCATGAGGTTGCCAAAAAATTTGAGAACAGAAAATTGCCAAAAACAAATATTAACTTCAATGAAGCAAAGCCTTAAGATAAATTTCGATTTAAGCTTTCGTGACTGCAGGGATTCATCTTCTTGGTTCTTTCGGTAAAGTCACGTAGAAGGGAAGTAATAAAACAATAAAATAAAACATAATAAAATAAAATATGTTTTATTTTTATTGTTTTATTACTTCCCTTCTACGTGACTTTACCGAAAGAACCAAGAAGCCTTAAGATAATTGAGAGCAAATAAGATAATGGCCGATCGACTGTTGTGATGCCCCGTGAGGACTATGATAATAAAATCAAAGATTTACTCAATCAAGGTACCTACCTTAAAATTAAACGAGACCCAACCAGCACCTTGGAACGTAAAACAACGGCAATCATTGCCAAGTCATTAATTCCCAAGGAAGAGCAATCAATACCTTATCAAACCAAGGGCATAAAAACCACCAAGACTTTATGGGCTACCAAAAATTCACAAACCTGATGTCGTATTAAGACCCATAGTGCAATAGGCTCTGCCACATACAAATTTTCACAATACGTAATGAAACAAATACAGCCCTACATCGGTAGGACCTATTCGTTCATCAAGAACTCTAAACATCTCTTAAATATAATTAAATATATTAAGCTTAACCCTAATGATATTCTCTTAAGTTTTGATGTGACTTCTCTGTTCACGAGGGTTCCGGGCAACGAGTCAATTAATTACTCGACGCTCTGGTAACAAACAAAGGTTTAGCCAGAGATATCCCAAGACGAGCTGAACACTATCTAAAGAACACCTGCTTTTTGTGGAAAGGTGACTTCTATAAACAAAAGGAAGGAGCAGCAATGGGCTCTCCATTGTCTCCAGTGATAGCGAATTTGTACATGGAAGATTTTGAAACAAGCGCAATAGCTTCAAGCACACTATAACCCTCTGATTTGTTTAGATATGTGGATGACACATTGGTGGCCTGGCCACACGGCAAAGATACACTTAAATAATTTCGAAATGATCTCAACTCGCAAAACCCATCCATCCAGTTCACCATGGAAGTGGAAGCTGACAGAACTCTACCATTTCTGGATATTCTGCTCGGACGGGATAGAAATGGTAAAAAACACAGTGCTTCCCGAAGAAAACACATACTTACAACTATCTGAATGCAGTCACACCATCACCCCGCACAGAAATCTTCTCTTATCAAGACGCTCATTCATCGAGCTAAAAAGTGTCAGATGGTGACAGTCTGAGAAATGAAATTAAACATGTTAAAGAAGCACTGCAAATGCACGGTTACAATGATGCACACATCAACAGGGCATTGAATGTCAAAACCAAATCAAATAACACGAGCATTGAAACTGCCCAAGTAATTAAAACGATCAAATACCGTACATTGCGGGAGTGACTGATAAACTAGCCAGATGTTTGGAAAAAACAAAATATCCGAATAAATACAGAAATGAATACCTGGTACAAAGATGTATTACCGAAGCTATGAACAGAAGGTGCGTACAGGATTAACTGCAATGCTATGTTGGGCGAACAGGACGAATGATCAGCACGACACTAAAATAACATCAGAGAAATATTAAATACTCCCAAATACAACTGTCAGAACATGCGTGCCAACAAGGACATTCAATTGATTTTGATAACGTTAAAGTTCTGTGCAAAACTAGCTACTACTGGCCAAAATAATTAGAAAATGTATCGCAATTGAAGGAAATATGTTTTTTAACCGTTCGGATAGCTACCGACTTAGTGCTCTGTGGAAGCTAATCATTAAATAATACATTGGTTAAATGCATTGCCTATACAGGCCACCATACTTCAATAGGGATTACCGTTGGTACGGCTATTTTAATACACACACTGGGCAGGAAGGACAAGATCATTGGGCTCGCATAATTTACGTTGACTCATTAACCCCCCCCCCCTCCCCACTTTGCACAAGAGTGCAGAAGTGTGGTCACCACATCTACGCCTCTATATAAGGAACTAAACAGGTGGACTTCTCCCCAAATCTGGCTGTCGCCTGAGGAAGCTAGTTGTAATTACTGGCGAAACGTCGTACTGAGATTGTAATGTTGTGGCTTGGCTCTCCAACACACCGGTGTGCTGTACTAGTGACGAATTGGCACGTTCTGTTTACTTGACAATCCTTACTAGTGGGCTGTGTCGGGATGTTGACGAGTTTTAACGACACATTTATATATTTACGCGATCTAACCCCCAAAAAACACTCTATTATGCATGATATTGGTCATGAAAGCAGACGTGTAAAACTTTATGGTTCTCTGTGCGAGTCTGTGTGTCTCTGTGTGAGTTTATGGTTCTCTGTGCGATTCTGTGGGTCTCTGTGCAAGTCGGTGGGTCTCTGTGTGAGTCTGTGGGTCTCTGTGTGAGTCTGTGGGTCTCTGTGTGAGTCTGTGGGTCTCTGTGGTGAGTCAATGGGTCTCTGTGAGTCTATGGGTATCTTTGTGAGTCCAAACGTATGAACCACCGGACACGGATGAACACATGCACACTTTTGAGCATTTGAATGCAGATGAACACCTGGACACGCATGAACCACCTAAACCCGGATGAACAAATTGACACAGATGAACACCCGACACGCATGAACATCTGAACAAGAATGAACCACCTTAACGCAGACGACGAACCAACCCCCACGCTTGAGATCCCACAGCTTTTGACTTGCGGCTCAACGGTGGCGCGATGCGATGCCAAACTCCCCCCGACGCCGGCAAACTGAGAGCCCAGAGCGGATGGGGACCTCGCCTACACGACACAAGCCACGGTGCCTCACAGGTAAAGGGGTTGTGTGGGGCTGTGGGTGAACTCCCGTTTGCGTTGCTGCTTAAGAATCAGAGTGGAAGGTGCAGGGGGTGTGGGGTGGCTGTGACTTCGCGCTGTGCTGACTGAGTACACTGCGTCCCCACTCAGACCCACTCTGACCCACTCTGACCCACTCACACACAAAGGCAGAGATCCCCCGTATAGCCTGCAACAGGCCGTTGGGGTAAGTGCTGTTAGCGAGGATCTCCTTTGCTTATAGATTTGAAGCTTTCGTGACTGCAAGGATTCATATTCTTAGGTTTTTTAGGTAAAGTCACGTAGGTAAACATTACAATTAAAATTAATAAAAGTAAAATAATAAAATAAAATAAAAAATCATTTTATTTTATTTGTATATTATTTTACTTTTATTAATTTTAATTTTTTACCTACGTGACTTTACCGAAAAAACCTAAGAATATGAATCACCTTTACTGATACACAAAAGCGAAGATCCCCATATAGCCTTCGATAGACAG
This sequence comes from Lethenteron reissneri, assembly GCF_015708825.2. Lineage (NCBI taxonomy): Eukaryota > Metazoa > Chordata > Hyperoartia > Petromyzontiformes > Petromyzontidae > Lethenteron > Lethenteron reissneri. The sequence continues at coordinate 16,636 of NW_026891462.1, forward strand.
TTGGGGAAAGTGATGTTAGTAACGAGAAGCAGCACCTATGAAAATCGGCACTGTGGCACACGAAGGGGTGGGTGGTCAGCAACCACGCCCGGCCGCCTTTGTCTCCCCAGTGGTGATGTTTACTACACAGCACGGCAGTTACTCATTTGAGGCTGAGTAGACCTAGGGCAGGAGGTGTTAGTGGCCCTGAGTGAGAATCGAACTCGAATTGTAGCGGGTTTTGTAACGCAGCGTAGCGCTAACCGCTGCACCACCGCTCCCCATTTCCACACTTTTCAACCCCACCATCACGTGACCTGCTTTTCAGAGACTCAACTTGGATGAACCCATTCACACTGCGAGGGGTATAGAGATGGGGGGGGGGAGGTTATCGATTTTAACAACCCTACATTGAACCCAGAATCTCGGCGCAGACTACTAAGTGGGTGACCCGGTGGCTAGGAGATGTTAACTACCTCGCCTGGTTTACAGCAAGTTGTGGGTTTCACCATTGGAACCTCATTTGCCAGCAAAAAATATTATAGTTGGATTTTTTACCCTTTTACCTGGCAACAAAACTGACACCTTTTTTACAAGGAGTCATGTTTGCATAGACCACAATACCTGCAGTCATAATGCGCGTCATCTGGTCCAACACCATGTGAGACTAGGCTCTAAGGAAAGCCGTCTCGGGTGTGGACCAACTTCAAGGACAGTGCATACATTATCAGAGTTATGTTTTTGTTTGCATTATGACTGCAGGTATTGTGGTCAATGCAAACATGACTCCTCGTAAAAAAGGTGTCAGTTTTTTGTGCCAGATAAAAGGGTAAAAAACCAATTATCAACCCTCGCCTGGTTTACAGCAAGTTGTGGGTTTCAATCACGACCTTGATATCGCGGTGGCTAGGAGACGTTAACTACTGCGCCTGGTATGCAGGAGGTCGTGGCTCCGATCCTGACCCTGACGACGCAGTGGCTGGGAGACGTTAACAACCCTCACCTGCTAAACAGAGAATCCTGAGTTCGATCCCGAACTTGTAGCCTGCCTGCTGATTATTTGGAGTTTGCGTGTCTCTCTCTCTCACTTTCCACGTGGTTGCGTGGATTTTTTTTTCATGGTCCTGCAGTTTTTTGCTCCACATTCAGAATGAACATCACGGCATTTAGAATATTTGGTTGATTTAAAATTCCATGCGACGATGAAAAGCCAACGTCGTTGAGCTATCATCTGTGATGGCCAGGTCACTTCTGAAGACATTCCTGCGGAGGGAGCTGGTAGGAACGTTGGGTTGCTCGGTCAATGGCCAGGGTCAGCGTGGTGTATTCCGCAAATATGCCCGACTGTGAGGGCGGGCACAAGCCGGCGTGAGTAGGTTAAACGTTGAGTTTTATAAGGGCACCACGGGGTGAGCAGCCCCTCCCCACCCAAGCCCCACCACCCCTCCACCCCCCCACCCAGCCCCACTCTCCCCCACCAGCCCCTCCCACCCTCCCCACCCAGCCCCTCCCCACCCTCCCCTCCCTCACCACCCTCCCCACCCAGCCCCTCCCCACCCCAGCCCCACCCTCCCCCACCCAGGCCCCTGCCCACCCTCCCCTCCCCACCTAGCCCCTCCCTCCCCCACCCAGCCCCTCCCCACCCTCCCCTCTCCACCCAGCCCCACCCCTCCCATTTTTGGATGCACGACGGCCGGACGGACACAATAATCCCTTGTGGGCTGGTAAAACAGGAGGTTCCTACCAGTAAAACAGAGCTACTATTTGGCTCAGCGGGGCATTTCCTAAAATAAAAAGAGTTTATTTCTGAGTGAACTACCGTGTTCTTGCTTTAAAAGAATGAGAGTGGCTGGGGAGCTGTTTAAAAAGTAGGGAGGGTTGAAGTGTGCGTGTGTGTGTATGTGTGTGTATGTGTGTGTGTATGTGTGTGTATATGTGTGTGTGTATGTGTGTGTGTATGTGTGTGTATATGTGTGTGTGTATGTGTGTGTGTATGTGTGTTAAATCGTAGTTTAGTGGTAGTTAATTGAAGGTGGAGGGGTTACCAGCCCCTCGCACCCGTCCAGAGCCCCCGTTTAGCCACTGTGGTGGTCACAGACGCCATGAGGGGAGAGGCCATTGGCCCTCCCCCCACAGCACTGCCCACGACAGTGTTGCCCATCCGGCTCCGCGAGGAGGTAGGAGGTTCCCATAACGTGGACCCCCCTAGTGGAGCATCTTCGCCGGTTGGAAACATTCAGGCTGGCCTGCCTACGATCCATCCTGGGTTTAACCTGCAGGCTGGATTGTGTGAGGAGCTCACAAATCCTTGAAAGATCTGGGCACAGTCCCATCGGTGAGCTCCTCCGGCAGGCAAGGCTGCGTTGGCTGGTCATGTATCCCGCATGCCCAGCCACCGCACGCCTAACCAACCTTTTTTCAGCCGGAGAGAGGAGGCTAAACGGGCGCGGCACGGGCTAGAGAAAGATGGAGTGATGTGGTACAGGAGGACGTGGAGCTGAGTGGACTTGCCGATGACTGGTACCAGCGGTGTCAAGATCGGCCTCAGTGGAGGAGGCTCATGAAGGACGCTACTGGGCAGTTGGAGGCAGTCGCCCTACAACAACAACGGAGGGCGGAGGAGCGACGCTCACAACAACGAGCGGAGCGCCGGGTGGCTAAAGCACAGCAAGTTGGCACAGTAGGGGGCACAGGTGGTGCATCAGCCAGTCATCTCGGTCATCTCGGTCAGTCGACCCGTGGCACCTGCTGGGTCTGCCCCGTGACCTCCTGCCAGCGGGCGTTCGATACTTCACGTAGCCTCAAGGTGCACTTGGCCTGGCACAAGCGTCGTGGTGACGTCTCCGCCACTTAGTGGCGAATGGCGGTTGTTGTTGTTGTATGTGTGTGTGTATGTGTGTGTGTGTATGTGTAGCGGTTAGCGTGCTGCACTATGGACCTGGCGACCCGGGTTCGGTTTCCCGCTCACGGCAAACACCAGTCACGATTATCTGAACCGGTCCTGGGCCTCCCCTAGGTCGATTCAGCCTCAAATGAGTACCTGGTGCGGTGTGTAAACATCTAGACAAAGGCGGTCGGGCGTGGTGCTGGCCACCCACCCCCTCGTGTACCGTTCCGGCCTTCATAGGTGCTCGCTAACAGCACTTGCCCCTACAGTCTGTCAAGGCTATACGGGGGATCTTTGTCTTTGTGTGTGTGTGTATGTGTGTGTATGTGTGTGAGTGCATTTCCCAGCAAAAACAACCCCCTACCTCCTCGATGGTGCTGGTCTGTAACCCCCCCCCCCCCCCTTCCTTTCTCTCTCCACCCCCACTCTCCGCTCTTTCTCCCTCTCTCTACACCCTCTCATCTCTCCCCCTCTCCCCCCTCCTCTATTTGCGCTCTCCCCCCCTCTCTCTCCCCTCCTCTATTTCTCCCCATCCTCTCTATCTTCTTTTTTCTCCCCTCTCCCTCTCGCTATCCCTCTCCTCCCTCTCTTTTTTTACGATCAGTGGAAACAAGAAGATGTTCGGTATCGTCGGCACTTTGCTTCGTTCATCATTTCGTAATTTTTTAAAATAACTTTGCTTTATGTAAACCCCCACCTCTCGGTCACTCTCTCGCTCACTCTCTCGGTCACTCTCTCGCTCACTCTCTCGCTCACTCTCTCGCTCTCTCTAAGTTCTGCACTCAGCCCTTCTCGCAGTCCAACGGCCTCTGACGGGTAGCTCATAACTGCATGCAGAGCTCCCCGTCATCTGCCACCGAGCACACGGCCTCCTCCCTCTCCCCCCCTCTCTCGGAGGCTCCGGGGGACGGTGGTTGCCTTCCCCCCTCTTCTCCTTCTTCCCAGAGTTGTGCTTTTCCTGCACGCAGCCCCCTGGCCACAGCGAGCTACTGAAGCTCCGAGGCTGCAGGAACGTGCCCCTGAAGAGCGCCCAAAAGAAAGCGCTCTACACGTAGCTGCGTCAAGGCGCTGCATTCCCGGGACCTCGCCGACCTACCGGACACAAAATGGAAAGACAATTTCTCCCCCTCATTGTGGCCGACCCCCAGTGGAAATAGCCAAACGCTATGGTGACCTCCAGTGGAGATTGGCACACTGGACGTTGCCATCGGCCGTGTAACAGACTTGTGCATTTTCTGCGGTGCCAGGGAGGATCTTCCCCAACTTAATGTTCCGGCTTTTGGGGAACATCTTCAGTATCTGGGGGTGCCCTTTCTACAACAGCAGCTTTGTATACAGGATGCCTTACCTCAGCGGTCGGGAACCTGTGGCTCGCGAGCCATATATGGCTCTTCCGGTGACGGCATATGGCTCCCAGACAATTTTGAGTTGAAAAAAATAATAATAAAAAATACAAATAAAATCAGTTTGGAACTGATTTTAAAATACTTGTGATATTGCTTAATAATACTGTGTCATTTTCAAGTAAACAGAAATTAGTTTTTGAAGATAAAATTTCTCGGGTCACGGGTCCCGTGACCAGCAGTCGCATTAAAAGTAAGACACATTGAATTTATCACACGTTAAAAAAATTACTATATGGCTCTCGATGAAATATATTTAGAAATATTTGGCGTTTATGGCTCTCCCAGTCAAAAAGGTTCCCGACCCCTGCCTTACCTGGCTAGCAAGCGCCATGACCTCGCCAACTTCGTCTGAACTCAAGCAAAGATGGCGGTGTACAGGACGAGAAAAAAGATGCTGCAAGGTGACACTGACGGCTGCTCTGTGCTTCCAGTGTTCAGGGGCCTGCTCAAGGCGCGGCTCCAGCTAGACCACGCATAGCCCACACATTCCGGTGACATGCGTGTCTTCGTCGAACGCTGGGGGGGGGGGGGGGTACGGAAAAGTCCTCTGTACCAGCGTGGACGGCACCCTCATGTTCATCTTCTGAAGTGCTCGCTCGTCGGCGTGACGTGCGCGATGACCACCACCACGTGACTTTTTGTGTTGTGCGCGGTGAATCCAGTGCCACAGCGCGTGTTTCTATTGTTTTTGTGTTATTTGTTCATAGCGACTGTGTATTTCGTATCGAAATCGCCCCCAGTGCTGTTGCTACTGGTGGCAAAATAAAAGTGATTTAAAAGTCAGTAACCACCATCTCTCTCTCATCCTCTATCTCTCTCTCCGCCCTCTCTCTCCACCCTCCCCCTCTATCCACCATCTCTCTATCCCCTCTCCACCCTCTCTCTAGAGAGCATTTCTTAACCTCCACCATACCCACCTCCTCCTTCTGCTGCTCCTCGTTCCACCACTATGAGCGGTCAGAGCACAGAGTCGCAGAGCAAGGAGTATTCAGAATGCCAAATGATATTCTGAAAATGGGAATTCTAACGCTAACGACTGACGACACAGGGAAGTTCTGCCACTAGTGGATTGGCTACACAGGAAAGTTCTAACGCCAGTGGTTTAACCACACACACCAGGTCTAATGCGAGTGTGATAATTCCACATGTCACCGCCAGTGACAAGAGGGAAGACGTCCGTTCTAACGCAACTGGCTCGGCTGAAAAGCGAGGTTCCAACGCTCACCATGTCTGGGTGGCCAGAAGCAATCTCACCAACGATCTGGGCTCTAACGCCACCAACTCTGTTGAACAGCGGAGTTCTAACGCCAATGATACTGTTGCGCAGGGCAGTTCTAATGCCCTGGGATAAAATGCGTGCATATGAATGCCATCAGTGTATCTGCAGGCAGAAAATCTAACGCCAATGGCATCAATTATGACAGTCACAACGTAACACAGGGCAATTCTTACGCCCATAAAAAAGGGTGCTCAAACACCTTTATTGTAACTTGAATAAATGGTGGAATTCTAACGCCAGTGGTTTACCGACATATGCCAAAATGAAAGACATCCATTCTAACGCAAGTGATCCATCTAAACAGATCAGTTCCAACACCCATAATGAAACGCCACATTGCGTTTCTAACACCAGTGATGGAACTCTGTGTCAATTCGACCGCTGATGACGTAAGGGAACGCATCCATTCAAACGTTATTGGCTCGGTGGGCAAACAGCAGGGAGTCACGTTTACGGTGACTTTCAGACCGCAGTCCACTCACTGGCATTGACTATATATCTTTTGTATTCTCCGCAGGGAATGGAGTCTTTGCTCTGCTGCAAGTCCCCTTTCACCACTCTCCCATTGACATATTTCGTTGCTTCCTCTTAGTACCTTTCACGCGACGGGCAATGGTTTAGGGTTTAGAAGATTGTATAATAATAATAGTATAAAAGTGTAATGTTTAATATAATTAATAAGGTAATACATAGTATTGCAATTTTATAGTGAATATAAAGCAGTGTGGTATACAGGAGGGTGGGTAGAAAATACATAGTCTAATATTACAATGTATAGTCTAAGGTATATAGTAATGCAGTATATAATTAAATTATGGGTTTGTCTATGACAGTATATAGTACGGGGTAGATCCGTGTGAATAAGGAAAAGTTTAGCTGGAGGCATATTCTATTTTTTGCAACATGGAATTGTAATGTATGACTTACTGTTAGTAGCTCAGCTTATTGGAGAGTATATTTAGTATATTGATGATATTGATGTAGTTTATATTTTAGTTTTTTACGTGGTGGTTTGGCTGCTGCAGCTCCTTACTATTAAAATTCCTTTCCTTTATCACTGCTAACCCTACCTCCTCCCTTTGTTGCTGCTAATCCTACATAATGCGCGGGCGTAATATGACTTTGAGACCCCCCCACCTCCTACACATTCCACAAGTAGTGACTAATCCCATATCTGCATTCCATAAATATGCTAAATTCATCTGGTGATATGCAAATTCCTTTGTCAAGGCGCCCTTCCTCCCCTAACCCAGCTTAAATTTATGCTGCCAAGCATGGTGGTGTTCATTCAGACGCTGTCTTTCCGACAGACCTGTTCTTCACCTGAGGACGGCTGCTTGCGTTGTGGCCGAAACGTCGTGAGAATTGTATTTTATTATGTTTTATTTTTATTATCTTATTATTTCCCTTCTACGTGATGACTTTACCGAAAGAACCAAGAACATGTTACATATGTTAATGAATTGGTGATTGCTGCTCACTCAGAGGAGGAGTTGGATGTGTTGTTGGATCACTGCTGCTGGACCCACCAAAACTAAGCGCGTGTATGGGTCATTTTTTCCATCACATACTCCACCCCCTCAACTCCCCATTGGTGATGGGGCAGTTGTGGAGAGGGTGGAGAGTTTTCCATATCTGGGCAGTGTGGTCATGATCAGCTCTGGTTTGACAGCAGAGGTCTCTCTCCGAATCAGTCAAGTGGCATTATCTTTTCATCGCCTGCGTAACGCTGTGTAGAAACTACCTGTTCACCGGTCAGAAACATTTACGAATCATCCTGTGTTTAACTAGGCTGGATTGTGTGAGGAGCTCACAAATCCTTGAAAAATTTTGACAAAGTCCCATTGGTGATCTCCGGCAGGGAAGCCTGCGTTGGCTGGGTCATGTATCCCGCATGCCCAGCGACTGCATGCCGAAACAACTTTTATTTGGCTAGATAGTGGGGTTGCAGCACAGGCCAGAGAAGAGATGGAATGATGTGGTACAGGAGGATGTGGAGCTGAGTGGACTTCCCGATGACTGGTACCAGCGGTTTCTAGATCAGCTTCTGTGGAGGAGGCTCGAGAAGGACGCTACTGGGCAACAAGCGGGTGGATGACGCAATTAAAGAGAGGGGGGGGGGTGACCTCAGGTGTCGACGTCATCATGTCGCGACCGCTGGGACTGCGAGGGGGATGCCCCATTGGCTGTGGGGGTTTCCTCCTCCCTGTTGACTGCGTCCACCGTGAAGCCGCGTGACCTCGTGTGCCATCCCATGCTCGCTCGTGAGTCGCACAGCCTTGTGAGGAGTTAAGCATCGGGCGATGGCCCTAGACAGTAGTTCATGACAAATGTGTTGAGTGTTTTTGTATATTCGTGCTCATGCACTCCTGCCAACTCGCTATAGCCAAACAATGCTGTTACAAAAACACACGCGCGCGCACTTGTCACAGCTGTTGACACAGTAGGGGGGCACAGTTGTTGCAGCGGCCATCTATCTCAGTCGGTCAACCCATGGAACCTGGGTCTATCCCGTGACCTCCTGTCGGCGGGCCTTTGATACATCACGTGGCCTTAACGTGTACAGTGAGGGAAATAAGTATTTGATCCCCTGCTGATTTTGTACGTTTGCCCACTGACAAAGAAATGATCAGTCTATAATTTTAATGGTAGGTTTATTTTGAACAGTGAGAGACAGAATAACAACAACAAAATGCAGAAAAACGCATGTCAAAAATGTTATAAATTGATTTGCATTTTGATGAGGGATATAAGTATTTGACCCCTCTGCAAAACATGACTTAGTACTTGGTGGCAAAACCCTTGTTGGCAATCACAGAGGTCAGACATTTCTTGTAGTTGGCCACCAGGTTTGCACACATCTCAGGAAGGATTTTGTCCTACTCCTCTTTGCAGATCTTCTCCAAGTCATTAAGGTTTCGAGGCTGACGTTTGGCATCTCGAATCTTCAGCTCCCTCCACAGATTTTCTATGAGATTAAGGTCTGGAGACTGGCTAGGCCACTCCAGGACCTTAATGTGCTTCTTCTTGAGCCACTCCTCTGTTGCCTTGGCCGTGTGTTTTGGGTCATTGTCATGCTGGAATACCCATCCACGACCCTTTTTAAATGCCCTGGCTGAGGGAAGAAGGTTCTCAACCCAAGATTTGAACGGTAATGGCCCCGTCCACGTTCCCTTTGATGCGGTGAAGTTGTCCTGTCCTCTTAGCAGAAAAACACCCCCAAAGCATTTTCACCTCCATGTTTGACGGTGGGGATGATGTTTCTTGGGGTCATAGGCAGCATTCCTCCTCCTCCAAACACGGCGAATTGAGTTGATGCCAAAGAGCTCCATTTGGGTCTCATCTGACCACAGCACTTTCACTCAGTTGTCCTCTGAATCATTCAGATGTTCATGGGCAAACTTCAGACGGGCATGTATATGTGATTTCTTGAGCAGGGGGACCTTGTGGGCGCTGCAGGATTTCAGTCCTTTACGGCGTAGTGTGTTACCAACTGTTTTCTTGGTGACTATGGTCACAGCTGCCTTGAAATCATTGACAAGATCCTTCCGTGTAGTTCTGGGCTGATTCCTCACCGTTCTCATGATCATTGCAACTCCACGAGGTGAGATCTTGCATGAAGCCCCAGGCCGAGGGAGATTGACAGTTCTTGTGTTTCTTCCATTTGCGAATAATCGCACCAACTGTTGTCACCTTCTCACCAAGCTGCTTGGCGATGGTCTTGTGGCCCATTCCAGCCTTGTGCAGGTCTACAATCTTGTCCCTGACATCATTGGAGAGCTCTTTGGTCTTGGCCATGGTGGAGAAATTGGAATCTGATTGATTGATTGCTTCTGTGAACAGGTCTTTTATACAGGTAACAAGCTGAGATTAGGAGCACTTCCTTTAAGAGTGTGCTCCTAATCTCAGCTCGTTACCTGTATAAAAGACACCTGAGAGCCAGAAATCTTTCTGATTGAGAGAAGGTCAAATACTTATTTCCGTCATTAAAATGCAAATCAATTTATAACATTTTTGAGATGCTTTTTTCTGGATTTTTGTTGTTGTTATTCTGTCTCTCACTGTTCAAATAGTCCTATCATTAAGATTATAGACTGATCAATTTCTTTGTCAGTGGGCAAACGTACAAAATCAGCAGGGGATCAAATACTTTTTTCCCTCACTGTATATAGCCTGGCACTTAGTGGCAAATGGCGGTTGTTGTGTTGTGAAGGTCGCACTTGTTACACACGCACAAAGTACTTGCCACAAATAACCACAACACCTTGCTAATCTCGTCAAGGAGCATAAATCATTAAGCAAACTCTGGATATCCTTGCATAAGCAGCGGCTTTTGGCTAGGTTATCGAACAAAGGTGGTCACTGCACCGAGCGTTTTCAGATGCACTCCTGTGACCGTCTAGAACATATCCTTCCGATATTAGAAATACATTTGAGCTATGCACTTAAATAATCTAGATTGACAAACTCATCTATTTATAACATCTTTTTGTGTTTAGTTTGTTGTCATTTGCCCCGCACCTTCGATAAGCACAGTTGTTTACGCACGGTGCAACAAAAGTTCAACATTCACAGAGACCCATAGAATCACACCAATGCGCATATTCTCACGCAGAGATCTATAGAATCAAATGGAATCCCATAAAATCAAACAGAAACCCATAGACTTACATAAAGACCCATACAGTTACACAGAGAACCATAGACTCACACAGAGACCCATAGACTCACACAGAGACCAATATACTCATGCAGAGGGATCCATGAGCCTCCCATTGTATCTATACCAGGTAAAAATTCCACCAGTACGTACATGGAAATGATGTTGGTGATGCTAGTGTTAATGTTAGTGATAGTAAAGATGATGATGGTAGGAGTGGTAGTGATATTGTAGTGGTGACGATGTTTTGATGATGATGGTGTTGGCAGTAGTAGTGGGGAGCGGTAGTGCAGTGGTTTGCATGCTGCGCTACGAACCTGGCGAACTGATTTTGATTCCTGCTCATGGAAAACAACATTATCTGAACCGGTTATAGGCCTCCCCTTTGTCGACTCAGCCCCAAATGAGTATCTGGTGCAATGTGTTAACATCGCCACTGGGGAGACCAAAGCAGCCGGGCGTGGTGCTTGCCACCCACCCACCCCCTCGTGTGCTGTTCCGGCCTTCATTGGTGCGACTCGCTAATGGTACTTGCCCCAACATTCTTTCAAGGCGATATGGAGGATCTTTGTATTTCTCTTTGTGGACAGTAGTCTTAGTCATCATCACGTTTGATGATTTGCGTCTCACTCAGTCTTTTTGACTAAAAGCACTACTTCGTTGAATATTTGTATCGCTAATTTCGTGGTTGGTGGTACATATTAATTAACCCTTAAAACGCAACTTTTTGTAGCCACGCACAACTTGATAGTGATTATCACCTTCTTGGTTCTTTCGGTAAAGTCACGTAGAAGGGAAATAATAAAATAATAAAAATAAAACATAATAAATAATTCTCTTAAATCGAAAAGTGATTATCACGTTTATAAATTATATTATTTGTACGCTCCAAACTGGTGATTTGATTATGACTAATAAAGCTTTTTACAAGAACAAATCAGAATTCGTGACTGAATTTGACATCACTATGCGATGACTTTTCACTCAATCAGCTTTTATGCTTCACCACCAGATAGTGAACTCGTGCTATCCTGTCTCGTAGCAACCAAAGTGAGTATCGTCTGAATATGAACGCTGCACAGGTGAGTTGAGTGAAGCCACATTATTTAAATCTGTGTGTTTTCCGAGATGTAACAGATACAAATGAACAAAGTCCAGATCATACCCAGATGAATCAAGAGTAGATGAAAAAAGCCAGCTCAAACGATCACAGATTAAACCAGGTGCACACCAAATCAAAGAAAATCAAATCAATATAAAAATGTAAACGTATGGATCAAATTCAGATTGTCCAGTGAAAAACTAGAGTTGCCACTCTAGTTTTGTTGAGGTATCTGTCCAAGGAAATCTGTAATTCTTCCCAGGGAAGTTAAAGGTCACATACAGCTTGGGGGGAAGGGGGCACCAGATTAAAAAATACGCCAAATAATCACTACTAATCATTACTTAAAATAGCGAATTTTTGCACATTCTTACATAACATGCTGTTTTCATCCAGATAATCGATGATCAAATTGGGAGTCAATTGCATGTTAATAATATTACGCTGCTCAAAAAAGGTATTTACTTGCATTTCTCACCCCTTTTGGAATTGTGAGATTGCCTTCTCCCATGACGTGTTCTGATTTTATTAATGACTCAGAGAGCGGCAACCCTAATTATTTATTTTCTGAGTCTTTTTCCTTTACTTAATAATTAGTTTAAATAGGATTTAGCCATAAATGCGATTATGAATATAATTATTTTACAGCGTTGTGGGATGAAATCAACATGAACGATGCTATATTACGTGAAATTAGTATTATTATATCATTACTTTAACCCAAATCAGTCAATGGATACATTCAGGAGCAGAGGGAGAGATGCGGGCCTTCAGGGCAGGCTGTCCCTCAGGCGCAGGTCAGTGGTGGCCATTTTCTTTTGTAGTCCTGCTCAAAGGCCTCCAGCTGAGCAGCAGAGAAGTGATTCCTCCAGTCACCCACATCCCCTGCACAGACAAAACAAAGACCCCCCATATAGATTTCATAAAATGTTGGGGCAAGTTCTGTTAATGAGCACCTATGAAGGCGGACGAGGGCGTGGGTGGTCAGCACCATGATCGACTGCCTTTACCTCCCCATAGGCGATGTTTACACTGCACTCGGTAAATCAAGGCTAAGTCAACCTAGAGGAGGCCCTGGCCGGTTCAGAGAATCATCACCGGTGTTGGCCGTGAGTGGGAATCGAACTCGGTTGGCCGAGGTATGGTGCTGTAATTTTTCGTTGGGGTTGTCTTAATATCATCATCAACTACCACCATTCTCTCCTAAATTATGGTGATGTCACTCAGATGCTTGTGTCAGGCTATGTGCACTTTAAATCCATGTGAAGTGTTGAAACTCAGCTTGGAAGAGGTCACGGGACAGACCCAGGTGCCATAAGTTGACTGACTGAAATGACTGGCAGATGCACCACCTGTGCCCCCTACGATGCCAATTTATCCCCCCGGTGCTCCGCTCCTTGCAATGAGCCACGCTACTCTGCCCTCCATTGTTGCTGGAGGGTGACTGCCTGCAACTACCCAGGAGTGGCCTTCACGAGCATCCTGCTCCACAGAGGCCGATCCTGACACCGCTGGTATGAAGATCATCCCCATCCTACCACCACCTTCATCAAAATCACCGTGTGTCCGACTGAACATTCAAAAACGTTAAGATTTTACCCTTGCGCATGAAGGGCGACACGGAGTGGTTCAAGAAGTCGGTGGGCAAGGTGCTGTAATTCGTCATGGGGTTGTCACGCATCACAGGGAAGGAGGTGAGCTTCACCACCTCACGCAGCTGCTGCTCGGACAGTGGCCGCTCCAGAAAGCGAGCAATGCGGGACACCTCACGCATGGGGTCCTCAGCACACACAATGGAGGAAAGGGGGAGTGGGGGGAGAATTATTCTCACAATCAGTAACGAGGCTGTGGGACTAAACAAATCGGATTCTCAGGCTTTTTGTAAAGAAACACAGCAGGCCCCAAATTGTTCATGGCGATCCTCATTAGTACAATTTAAAAATGGGTCCAAAATAACTAATGGGTGGGGGCACCTGTGAGGAAAAGTAATTGTGGATGCCGAATACTACCGGGGTCTTACTCGCCAACTGAGAGCGTAAATAAACATTAGAGGTACTTAAAATATTTTCATAATATAGTTTTTTTTCCGGTTAGATCGTGTAAGTATAAATGTGTCTACAGCCTCCACCAACCGACATGGCCAATCAGTAAGGGATTTGTCACGTAAACAAAACGCCAAATAGTTACTACTTCAGCCCACTGGTGCGTTGAAGAGTGAATCCACAACATTTACGATTTGAGTACGGCGTTTTGCTGGTAATACCATCAACCAGCATCATCGGGTGATTTTCCAGAATAGTGAAGCCATCCACCTGCTTCTGGTCTTAGACAGAGCAGAACGACGTCATTACGCGATCTAACCCAAAAAAAAACTCTATTATGATTATAATTGGTCGCGAAAGCCTATGTGTTAAACTTAAATATTTTAATAAGAAAATTTAATTGTTTTACTTTAATCATACTTGACCGGCCTCACCAGGGCATTTGCCCTATGGACTGCTGCCCTAACGCCAGTCCGGGCCTGCTCACAATACAAAAGCAAAGACAAACATCCCCTGTAGAGGGTTAACAGAATGTTGGGGCAATTGGCTGTTAGCGAGTAGCACCTATGAAGGCTGGTACGGCTCACGAGGGGGTGTGAACAGCACCACACCTGCCCGCCTTTGTCTCCCCAAGTAGCAATGTTTACTACACACTGCGCCAGGTACCCATTTTGAGGCCGAGTAGACATAGGGGTAGCCCAGAACCGGTTCAGCTAATCGTCACCGGTGTTGGCCATGAGCAGAAATCGAACTCGGTTGTGAGTATGAATTAATTATGTACTGTGTACATAATAAACACATGCATCAACTCATGCTTGTGATGTCAGCCAAGTTCAGCCCACGAAACAATTCCCTCCCGCTCAGACCTCTGAATGTTTTATTTGGATAAGAATCAATATTTCTAAAAGTCGTTTTATAGTTTGAGAGCCGTGCTACTTATGTCCTCGACTGCTCTGCGACCTTACTTCCTTCATGTCCTCGAAGAAGAGGTAGAGAATCCGTGTCGCTCCCTCATGTTCCACCAATCGGTCACATGATCATACCACGAGCCCCAGCACACTGTGGGAAGGAGGAGGTGGAGCGACCGTGTTGGCACGTCTAGGTCACGTGGCTGGTCAGGACTCTAAAGCATTTGACTTGTCCAGTAGTCCCTCGGTTAATAGTGTGACATCCGTTAACGGTTTTTGAGATTAATGTATCGCCCTCGCATAGAACCCCCATGGTTTCTACCAACGTTAAAATGTTTATTGAAAGGTATATGTTACGTATGCAGTTGTGCAAGCGGGCGCCAATTTCGGCCAATCCAAGCGCTCGTAAGTGGAGACTGAGCCCTGCCCACAGAAAATGAGTGATGCCCATTTATGAGCGTTTAGACCTCCGCTGGGCTTTGTTTCCATTATGTTTTCTATATTAGCAGTGGAAACAGCTCTCTTGCAGACTAATTTTTCTTTTTTACTGAGTTTTCAACTTTTAAGCAAATTAATCGTGATTGCAATGTTTCTACTTCCCCTCACGGCCAACACCAGTAACGATTATCTGAACTGGTCTTGGGCCTCTCCGAGGTCAACTCAGCCTCAAATGAGTACCTGGTGCGGTATGTAATCTTCGTCACTAGGGAAACAAAGGCGGTCGGGCGTGGTGCTGGCCACCCACCCATTCTTGTGTTGTGCCGGCTTCTATAGGGTGCTCGCTAACAGCACTTGCCATAACGGTTTGTTAAGGCTAAACAGGGAATCTTTGTCTTTGTACCTATGTGTGTTCATGTTGAAATTAAGTTGCAGGCCACGTGAAATGAATTTGGTTCCTCACTACCGGTATAAAAGTGGTTGCAATAACCTAGGTGCCTTCACCATTGCCGGTCATGAAACGATGCAGGTATTCCTCCCAGGTGCCGGGCTCCGGATGCAACTTGTTCATTCGGTTAAAGTGGAAGGCGGATACGGCGTTGTCCTTGGCGTTACGTGCGATGTAGATCACCTGGGGAGGAGACAGCAGATGTAGGGGTTGGGGAGAGTGGCACAGGGAGACACTAAACTAAAACTGCATTTTCTTTTTTACCAGGCAAGCCCTCGCCCCGCCCCCAGTGAAGGATCGTGACCTCCTACTGCTGGTGGCGTTTGTGTGTTCCAATGACCCTCAGAGCGATGTCGCCTGGAGTCGTGTACTCCTGGTAAAGTTTCCCTTGGCGAAGAGATCTGGGGGGAGGTTTCAGACAAATATAGGTCCGAAAAAAACTCCTTTGAATGGTTCAGAAATAAAAAAAATTGGAGAACCTCGCCGGACAAGGTATACATGGACATTCCCCTAAAACCAGGCCTGGGGATGATGCTCACCAGCAAGTGCCTGGTGGCTGGGGGACCCACGTAACACTTTTCCGGAGTAACCCCTGGTGAGAGGCCCCGGGCAGGTATGGGGATACTCACAAGCCCCCGGCTGGGTGCCATTCAGTTGGAGTTCGTCCCAGTGGATGAGAGCGTCGCCTCAATGGGACTTCGGGTTAAAGAAATGAAAACTTTGACTGTTGTCTGTGCTTATTCACCAAACCGCAGTTCAGAGTATTCGGCCTTCTTGGAGATGGTGGGTGCAGTGCTCGACAGAGTGACCTACCGACTCCATAGGCCTACTGGACGACTTCAATCCCCACGTGAGAAATGATGGAGATACCTAGAGAGGCATGATTGGGAGGAATGCCCCCCGTCCCTTGATCTGAACCCAAATGGTGAGATATTATTAGAATTCAGTGGAGGGATGCAGACAAGGCCGATGAGTCAAACGCCTTCTATAACCTCCTGTACCAGGAACGAGCTAGATTGGCCCCCTAGGATAGAGTCATCCTATTTGCTGACTTTAATGCCGAGTGGGTCCTGGCGCAGACACCTGGGTTTAAGTGACCGGAAGGCATGAGCCAGATAACCTCAATAATAACGGTACTAGGCTGCTAGACTTTTGTGCAGCCCATGGGCTTGTAATTACGAACACGCTGTTCCGGCATCGGCACATCCACGCAACATTATGGATGCACGCTAGGTCCAAGCAAGTACATCTGCTGGACTATATAATTACTGCTCAGCAGATGCAGGTCCATGTCCTTGACACCAGGACCTATCGTGGAGCTGATCTGCTCATTGACCATCGTCTGCAACATCCAACATTGGAGAATGAGGAGGCTTACAACGGCCTTTACTTGAAGGTTTGGAAAACCGTGCAGCATTGTCAATATTAATGGTGGGTGTGGGTTGCTGAGGAAATTAAATCTGCCTCAGTATCCTGTAATTACAAATCGCTATATCATTACATCAATAAATTAACTTGCAGCACAGCATCTATAACCATCTTTAAGGGAAATAACTGTGATCTCACAGGCTTGCATATAATTTTTGTGAAGTCTTGGTGGAGAGAGTAATTCCCTCAGCCCAGACAACATCGTTGGGCAAGGTGGGGATGACCTTGCTAGGGTTGCAATGCCTCAAATATTGGCAGATGCAGCTACCCCTTCTGAATGGTTGGCTGAGGTGCCATCTGTGGAGAAAGTGCGAGGGGAGATCCGAAGTTTGATACCAGGAAACGCGTCATGCAGAAACGATCTCCCAAGAGAAATGCTAAGGGGGGGTGCCATTTTTGTGCAGACTGCCCTACATGACATCATCACAACTGTCTAGACCACAGGACGGGTTTGCAGGATTGGATGGATGCCCTGGTGTAACAACTTTTGGGGCATCTCTCTTCTCAGTGTGCCGGGAAATGTCCTGGCAAGCATTATTCAACATCGCCTTGCCAGGCATTCTGAGGAGAGGCTTGCGGAGCCACAATGTGGATTCAGACCTGGGCGGTCCTGCACGGACGCCATATTCTCTGTCCGTCTGCTACAGCAGAGGTGTAGGAAATTGCAGCAAGACATATCTGCTTTATTGACTGGTCAAGGCCTATGATACCTTCACCAGGACAGGCCTCTGGGCTGTTAATGATTGCTCATGATAATTAAGGGTCTTCATAATGATGGACAGGCACGAGTGAAGCTACACGTAGATCGAGAAGATTTCCGTGGCTATACCTGAGGAATTTACATCTGGCACAGATACAACGGAATGTTGATCGATGCCTGCGTGCGGCCGAGGGATGGCTCCCTATTGGTTAATTATGTTACGTATGCTGATGATTTGGTGATTGTTGTTCACCCAGAGGAGGAGTTGGAGGTGCTCCTGCTGAACCTGAAGCGTGTCACTAAGTATAGCCTTTACCATCATCCCCACAAAAACATAGCACCAGCCTAGGTTTTGTGACATCAAATACTCCACCACCTCAACTCGCCATTGGTGATGGAGCAGTTGTGGAGAGAGTGAAACGTTTCCCATACCTGGGAATGTGTGCTATAGACCAGCTCCGGTTTGACAGCAGGGTTCTCCCTCTGAATAAGTTGGGTGGCTTTATATTTAATCGGCTGTGTAATGCTGTGTAGAAGCTACCTGGTCTGTCATTCCACACGAAGGTTCAGGTCTTCTCGGCCACAATCATGCTCTTCTCTATGCATGTGAAACGTGGACCCCTTAATGGAACATCTGTGCCAGTTAAAACCATTCAGGCTGTTCTACCTGCGATCCATCCTGGGTTTAATCAGGCTGGATTGTGTGAGAAGCTCACAAATCCTTGAAAGATCTGGACACATTCCCATCAGTGAGCTCCTCTGGCAGGCAAGGCTGCGTCGGCTGGGTTACGTAGCCCGCATGCCCAGATACCACAGGCCCAAGCAGCTTCTATTTGGATGCATAGAGGGTGAACAACGGGCATGACACGGGCTGGTGGAGAGATGGACTGATGCAAAACGGGAGGATATGGAGCCGAGTAGAATTACAGAAGACTGGTACCAGCAGTGTCAAGATCCGCCTCTATGGAGCAGACGCTCCGGGGTAGTTGGATGCAGTAATCCTCTAACAACAACTGAGGTCAGCAGAGCGACGCTCACAACAACGGGTGGAGCACCGAGCCGCTAAAACGCTGCAAGTTGACACAATAGGGTGCAAAGCTGATGCATTTGCTGGTCATCTCAGTCAGTCAACCCATGGCACCTACTGGGTCTGTCCCATCACCTCCGGTCAGCGAGCCTTCGACAAGTCACGTGGTCTCATAGTGCACCAGGTCTGGAACAGTCGCCGTGGTGACGTCACCGTCACTTAGTGGCGTTCGGCGGTTATTGCTATTGGTGATGGTGGTGATGATGGTGGTGATGATGGAAGTTGTCACGTGGTACAAATAACTCCCAAGAGAAAAATAATTGGGAGGCTATGGTCCACCTGTATAGGGGAAGGGGGTTGTGGAAAAGCAGTTTTCTGGGAGGCAGGGAGGAGAGATAAAACTACGTGCACAGAGTTATTACAATTATAAATATGTGCAGTAAGTTGGAATATTGTGTTTGGAACAGGTGGAAGACGAGATTCCATCAATGTGGTGGTCCACGACCCGCGGGTTCGAGTTTCACCCTGGATTCAGGTTGCTTGTGAATGCAGCCCAAAGCGGGTGGAAAACGCCATCAAAGACTTGAAGTGCCATAAGGGTGTTTGAATGTGTTCTAGAACACGTAGGCTTAGGTGTGAGTGTTCTGATGAAGGGGTCCTCCTGTAACACATTTTAAGTGCACCACCGAGGTGTTCTCGAGATCCACTACTGCGTGAAAACTGGCAGGGTGGCTTGTCTAAACATTAAAGAGAGACCAACCCTATTGAATCGCCTCGATTTATCTCGATAGACTTGAACCAACAATATACACGGAGGTGACCTGGCTAACCAAAAGCATAATAGTGATGCCAATGAAGGTGAGCCTGCAAAATCAAGCAAGAGACTAAGTGTGGTGGTGGTGATGGTGGTGATGGTGGTGATGGTGGTGATGATGGTGATGGTGGTGATGATGGTGATGGTGGTCCACCTTGCAATCGTTGTCCCAAAATGAGGAAGGCATCAGCTGGTAGGGCAGGTGAGTCTTAATCGTGCGAGGAGACGGCATATCATTCAGCACCTCCACTCCTGGAGCCACGCGATCAGTAACATCACAATCACAATCAGCATATTTAAACTAAACTTTTATTTATTTTACCAGATGTAAGGCCCCCACTGAGCTGCGATATAGTGGCTCTTTTAATTTCAAAAGCGACCTGGTCATCACAAATGATAGCTCAACAAAGTGGAGGACTATCATCATCATTATCACGTGGAAATTTATAGCAGCAGCCGAATAACTCTAAACGCGTGATGTTCATTCTAAATGTGGAGGGGTGAAACTGGAGGAAGAAGAATCCGATGAGTTCTAAAGCTCTGTTTCACAGATGTCCACTAGGGGCACGGGTTCAAAACGTTACAAGAACAAACACAATTCACAAACACTACATGTGTAATGTTTAAGAAAGGTAAACAAATCACCTAAAAATTAAACAAATACAAACTAAGTCTTTTTCATCTTACCGAAAACTCGCACAGAGACCCATATACAGAGGTCATTCTAAGATAAACCTTTTATTATATTACCAGGAAAGCCCCACTGAGCTGTATATTGTTATTTTTGAAAGCGGCACGGCTATCATTATTGTTAGCTCAACGAAGTGGGAAAATAAAAACTGCAAATATAGAGCAGGGCATTGTCAGGGTCGGGATCGAACCCACCAGCTCGTGTATACCAGGCGAGGTAGTTAACATCTCCTAACTATTGTGCCACCCAAGACCACGCATTATCAATAACGACAAATTTATGTGATCTACCCAAAAAGCACCATTATTATGAATCAGCAATTCTCTTTCTTTTGACTGCAATCATTTTCCACGTGGTAATGATGTAGTAGAAGTTTATTTTGAATAAATTGATGAAAATGAGCTGCATAGCTCAGTGGGGCCTTACCCAGTAAAGTAAAAAAAGAGTTTAGTTTTAGTATGGGTCTCTATGATTATGGGTCTCTGTGGGTCTCTATGAGTATGGGTTTCTGTGGGTCGCTGTGGGTCTCAGATGAGCATGGGTCTCGCAGTATGGGTCTCTCAGTATGGGACTGTGGGTGTCTGAGTGCTTAGCTTTGACAGTGGGTCTTTGCGGATGAGTCTCTGAGCCTATGTGAGTCTATGAGTACGGTTTTCTATGAGTATGGGTCTCTGTGGGTCTCTATGAGTAGGGGTCTCTGTGGGTATCTATGAGTATGGGTCTCTCTGGGTCTCTATGAGTAGGGGTCTCGGTGGGTATCTATGAGTATGGGTCTCTGGGTCTCTATGATTATGGGTCTCTGTGGGTCTCTATGAGTATGGGTTTCTGTGGGTCGCTGTGGGTCTCCATGAGTATGGGTCAAGGAGTATGGGTCACTAAGTATGGATCTGTGGGTCTGAGTATGTTTTTTTATGAGATTGTGTATATGAGAATGAGTCTTTAGGTCTCTGTGAGTCTCCGAGTACGGGTTTTCTATGAGTAGGGGTCTCGTGGGTCTCTATGAGTATGGTCTCCGTGGGTCTCTATGAGCATGGGTCTCTGTGGGTCTGTATGAGTATGGGTCTCGCAGTATGGGTCTGTGGGTGTCTGAGTGTCTCTCTATGAGATTGGGTCTATGCGGATGAGTCTCTGAGCCTCTGTGAGTCTTTGAGTACAGTTATCTATGAATATGGGTCGCTGTGGGTCTCTATGAGTATGGGTCTCTGTGGGTCTCTATGAGTATAGGTCTCTGTGGGTCTCTATGAGTATGGGTCTCTGTGGGTCAGGTCGCAACTGAAAAAGAGATGCGTAGCTCAATTGGGGACTTACACCTGGTAAAAGTAAAACATTCAATAGTTGACTTGAGTCCACTGCTGCCATCACCTTTGCGATGCATCACGAAATTTATGCCCGTCCACTCCATGAAGACGATCCTCTCGTACACGGGGACACGTTTGCAGTGTTCCACGTCCACTCCGCTCTGAATCAGATCCACGATCTCCTGGGTCCACGTGGTGCCTCAGAGAGTTAGAGGGTGGGGGGAGGGGGGCCAAGATGAAGGTGGTGATGAATACACTGTGTAATACATTTTTATCATTTTGTTCCTGGGTAGTAAGTATAATTTCGTAATTGCTTATGCCTAAAAGTACAGAAAATGGCTATTATTTCCCACAAACTTTGCTTTTGTTACCAGGACAGTGATATTTTGAAATGTACCTATTTTCAATGAGTAAACGGGCAATTTTGTGTCTTTTCGTTCACATGAAGTCAGAAAAAACAATATATGAATCAAAATTAACATGTTATTACTAAAGTAATACAAAAATTACTACAAAGATTTAGACACCAAGGCGCACTACCACAGGCGGGACTGGCCACAGCGGACCGAGTTCTCTGGGGGAGGAACAACATCAAGTGGAAGCCACTGGTGGACCACCGGAAGGTGCTGATATCACCACTGCACATCAAATTTGGACTTATGAAACAATGTGTCAGAGCTGTAGATAAGGAGTCGGCAGCCTTCAAGTACCTTCAAGACTTCTTCCCTAAATTGTCTGAGGCAAAGGTCAAAGCCAGTGTCTTCATCAGACCACAGATATAAAAGATCATGGAGTGCAATGAATTCCCCAAGAAGCTCACTAGTAAGAAGAAAGCGGCTTGGAACAGCTTTGTCGCAGTGCTTCGTGGTTTCCTGGGCAATCAAAAAGTAAAAAACTACGTGGAACTGGTTGAGACTGATGAAGAACTACGGCACAATGGGCTGTAGGATGTCTGTCAAAGTCCATATCCTTGATGCTCATCTTGATACATTCAAGGAGAACATGGGAGCGTACTCAGTCGAGCACTTCCACCAGGATATACTGGAATTTTGAACGCCGCTACCAAGGACAGTATAACAAGAACATGCTGGGAGACTATATTTGGGGGCTGATTCGTGAAAGTGATTTACAGTCTAATAATTAATCTCGAAAAACAACTCACTTCTAAATCTTTGTAGTAATTTTTGTGTTACTTAGTAAACACAAGTTAATTGTGATTTGTATGTTTTTTTTCTGACTTTATGTGAACGAAAAGACATACATTTGCCCGTTTTCCCATTGAAAATAGGTAAATTTCAAAATATCAATGTCCTGGTCACAAAAGCAAAGTTTGTGGGGAATAATAGCCATTTTCTATACTTTTTAGGCATAAGCAATTACGAAATAACACTTACTACCCATGAACAAAAATTGTGTTACATAGTGTTATGAATGTGGGAGTCGTGATGTTGATCATGATGGTAGCAGTGATGGTAATGAAGATGGTGGTAATGAAGATGTTGGTCATAATAATTATGAATTTGGTAGTAGTGTGTTGATGATGATGATGAAAGCAATGTTGGTGATGAAGGTGTGTGTAGTGGTGATGATGGTGGTGGTTTGATCATTATGAATGTCGCGCAGTAGTAGTGATGATGGTGACGGTGTTAGCAGTGGTGGTGATTTAAGGTGGTGGTTGTTAGGGTGGGAGTTTGATGATGAATGTGGTAGTCTTGGTGATCAATGAATAGCTCCCTATTGATCAACCATGTTAAGTATGCCGATGATTTGGTGATTGCGGCTCACCAAGAGGAGGAGTTGTAGTGTGCTGTTCGAATTGGAGCGTGCCACTAAGAAGTAGGACCTTACCATCAGCACCAACAAAAGTAATCACCTACCTGGGTATTTGTGCCAGCAAATACTAAACCCTATCAACTTGGCACAGTAAGGGGCACAGGTGGTGCATCGGCCAGTCATCTCAGTCAGCCAACCCACGGCACCTGCTGGGTCTGTAACCTCCTGCCAGTGGGCAATCGACACTTCACGTGGCCTTAACGTGCACATAGCCTGGCACAAGCGCCATGGTGACGTCACCTCCACTTCGTGGCGAATGGCAGTTGGTGTTGACGATGGTAGAAGTGGTGATGAAGTGGTGGTGGTGGTGGTGTTGGTGATGAAGGTGGCGGTGATAATATTGTTGGTTATCATGGTTATGAGTGTCGAAGCAGTGGTAATGATGGTGATAAAGGTGGCGGTGGCGGTGGTGGTTAGGATGATTATATAAATGTCGTAGTGGTGATGATAGTGATGAAGATAATGGTGGTAGCAGTGGTCGTAATGAAGATGGTCATTATGATGAAGGTGGAGGTGGTGATGATGATTATGATGCAGGTGTTAGCATAATGAGTACCGTATTAAGACAGTGGTGGTAATTATAATAATGATGATCGTATTAATTCTGATGATGGTGATGAAGATTATTACGATGGTCATCGCGATTGTGGTGATGATTATGAAGGTATTGAATATGGTGGCAGCAGGGGTGGTGATGATGATAATGGAGTGGTGGTGATGCTGATGGTGGTGCTGCTGCTTCTGTTAATACTCACCCGCCTTGGGGTAAGTTGCTATCAGGACATCTCCGGGCCTGGCTTTAAATGACTCCACCAGGCTCCAGTCCCTCGCTATAAAGTCCAGCATGGGGACTCCATGCACCGGCAACAGTTTGGGCCTCTCCATCCCTGCAACACAGCAAGTAGGATGCTGGGAGAGATGGGAGCAGGTGAGGAGGAAAGAAAGCCATTGGTTGAGTCGTCTGCCCTGGTATTCATCTCAATGACTTTGTTGGTAAGCACAGGAGACCTGGGTTCGAGTCAGAGTTTCGTATAAATTGGTGCTCATCAGTGATATTCTGTAGAGCTACACACTGCTAATAGAAGCCCCTTGTGCGACAGACAGTCCTCGACTTACGAATATCCAACTTACAAAACACCCGCACTTACGAACCAGCTTTCTTTGAAATATATTTTTTACATTAACTTAAAACGCGAACTCGCAGTTTCAATCTCGGCGTGCTTGCCCACACACTTGTGTGTGTATTTGTGTGTGGGGGAGCGGCAGTGCATGGCGCTACGAACCCAGGTTACATTTCCGCTCACGGTCAAAACCAATGACGGTCATCTGAACTGGTCCTGGAATCTGCTCCACTAGGTCCACGAAGCCGC
>NW_026891463.1:0-18769 GCF_015708825.2 Lethenteron reissneri
TCTTGTAGACCAGGCGAGGTAGTTAACATCTCACCACGGGGAGAGAGAGAGAGACACGCAAACTCCAAATATACAGCAGCAGGCGTCAGGGTCGGGATAGAACCCACGACATTCTGTAGACCAGGCGAGGTAGTTAACATCTCATCTACCTACGGCTTTCTTGCGATTTCCTCGCATGCGACAGACACGCTCGCATTCATGAATGTGCTACGAAAAAGGGGACGTTGCCCGAAACGTCGCGTCTGTTTTACAATTCATTTTTTAAGGTCACAGTTGTGAGATATTTAATGTTGATGATGTCATGGCAGTATAGGGTGAGCAACTTGGAGGTTTGGAATAGGACGTGGCAGGAAAGTGCTGAGTTGTGTTCAGAAGGAGGATGGGGTGGTGAGGGGTGGGACGGTGGTGTGCAGGGAGGAGGAGGGGGGTGGATGGGGGGGACGGTGGGGCAAGGAGGAGGAGGGGGTGGGGGGGTGGTGATGGGTGGGAGGGGGGTTGGGGGTGGGGAGCAGGGGAGGATGCGGTGGTGATGGGTGGGACGAGTGGTGTGGGGGAGAGGAGGATGGGGTGGTGATGGGTGGGACGAGTGGTGGTGCAGGGAGGAGGAGGGGGTGGTGATGGGTGGGACGAGTGGTGTGCGGGGAAGAGGAGGATGGGGTGGTGATGGGTGGGACGAGTGGTGTGCAGGGAGGAGGATGGGGGGTGTGATGGGTGGGACGAGTGGTGTGCTGGGGAGCAGGAGGAGGATGGGGTGGTGATGGGTGGGACGCGTGGTGTGCAGGGTACAGGAGGAGTAGGCCAAGTCACCGAGACCGACATTGGAGTGGCGCCCAGAAGTGGCGACCAAGGGGACGAGAAGGACCTCAAGCCAGACGATGGTGGTGATGATGATGGTGGTGATGATGGTGGTGGTGATGATGGTGGTGGTGATGATGGTGATGATGATGTTGATGATGGTGATGATAATGGTGGTGTGATGATGGTGGTGGGTGGTGATGGTCGTGATGATGATGGTGGTGGTGGTGATGATGGTGGTGGTGATGACGATGGTGGTGATGATGATGGTGATGATAGTGGTGGTGTGGTGGTGATGGTGGTGATGGTGATGATAGTTGGTGGTGGTGGTGATGATGGTGATGGGTGATGATGGTGGTGATGATGGTGATGATGATGATGGTGGTGATGATGATGATGATGATTGTGAAAGAGCGATCTTTAGCGATCGCGTGTCGCCAGCGCAACCACAACACAACAACAACAAAAACATTCGTGAATTCTGGCAGCAGAAGGAAGGAAGAGACGGCAAGATGTGACGCGAGTCCCAACAGCATTGGCCAGCGATGGCGTGCCAATCCCCCAACTGTACGCCTCCCGCTAATCGCGACGGGTTGCCGTGTGCGTGCAGATGTAGCGGGCAAAGTCAACACAACTCCGTCAGGAATTCCCTAAGCAGATCAGTGTTGCTGAGTGAATTCTTTGCATATTTACACAATCGAGCCCACTCACACCCGCGCTGCCTTCCACAATCCCTTGCCCCCACACAACCCCCCCCTCCTCAAGAGTAACTCAGAACTAGGATATGTTTATACTCTTTGGTTCTTTCGGTAAAGTTAGGAAAGGTTTAAAACATTTTTTTTTATAAAAAAAAATTATACATTTTTTTCTTTTTATGAAAAAAATATTACAAGAATTTTATTTTTTCTAAAATAAAATAAAAATATATTTTTTTTATTTTCTACCTACGTGACTTTACCGAAAGAACCAAAGAGTATGGATTCCTGCAGCCACGAACACCTCAAATCAAGATTCATATATTGATAGTGGAGGAATCCGAGGAGTTACACGGATCGAACAGAGGGCGGTCCCCGCATCATCATCATCACCATCATCATCATCGCACGCTCGTCGATGCGCTTCCGCGTCCGTCTGGAACGCTCTCTGCTTGCGATACGAGGAAGCCACTGGGTGCTGAGCGCTTTTAAATTATCATCTAGAATCGAGATTGACAAAGCTCATTTGTTCAACAAAAAACAAACTTCTTTGTTGTTTGAATTTTGACTTTAAACTTTCGCGACTGCACGAATTCATATTCGTGGTTCTTTCGGTAAAGTCACGTAAGTAGAAATAAAATAAAAATCATTTAGAATGAACGATATTTCGCTCGTTTTAGAACGAACGAGAGGGCAACACAGCAAACTGCCGTCGTGGTCATCCGGTCCGCTACTGGGCATCTGTGACAAAGAGCTTCATCGAAAACACCGTCGTGGTGGTGATGGAGAAAATAAACTCCACGGAGGGAGGGGGGGGGGGGGGTGCTGGTCCGCGTGGATTTGTTGGTGACCGATTTAAACTAAAAAAATGAAAAGTTGGATCGCAAGTTCATCGCTCACGAGTGCTTGGCACAAAATGAACTGCGTTTCGTGTACACGGTTGGGGGTTGTTTTTATTGGCTCCGCGATCAATCTCGTTACTGTTATATATAGATGTTTTTTTTCAAAGTTACACTTATTCAATTACTCATTGCATTTCGATTTAAAGCTTTCGTGACTGCAGGGATTCATCATCTTGGTTCTTTTTTGGGTATAGTCACGTAGAAGGGAAGTAATAAAATAATAAAAATAAAACATGTTTATGTTTCGATTTTAAGCTTCTATCGTGACTGCAGGGATTCATCATCTTGGTTTTTTTGGTAAAGTCACGTAGAAGGGAAATAATAAAATAATAAAAATAAAACATAATAAAATAATTCTCACGACGTTTCGGCTACAACGCAAGCAGCCGTCCTCAGGTGAAGACTAGGTCTGTCGGGAGACAGCGTCTGAATGTTTCAGACGCTGTCTCCCCGACTGAATGTTTCAGACACTGTCTCCCCGACAGACCTGGTCTTCACCTGAGGACGGCTGCTTGCGTTGTGGCCGAAACGTCGTGAGAATTATTGTATTATGTTTAACTCATCGAATGTTGAATTTTTGTTTTTATTTCCCTCCACTCGGTGTGGTGATTTTATTGCTCGTTCCGGGCTGCCCGGTCGGGAGTTTGGGGCGAGGTTGCTGCTGTCTGCTGGGCCACACTTCAACTCCGGTTAGCTGTGTACGGTGCGAAAGAAGTTCAACATCGGACAACATCGTACACATAGAGAGAACGGCGGTGCGGCGATTGGTGCGCTGAATCGTGAACGAGCTGCTACCTCGAGTTCGATTTCGAGGGGGTCACGGCTAACGTCAGTGGCCAAGGCGACGTTTGACTCGAGACTCAGAGACCCATAGGACCACGCCGCGCCACTGACTTACACATAAACTCACAGACCTACACCGAGACCCACTGATCTAGAATAGAGACCCACATACCTACAATAGAGACCCACAGACCTACACCGAGACCCACAGACCTACACCGGAGACCCACAGATCTACAATAGAGACCCACAGACCTACAATAGAGACCCACAGACCTACAATAGAGACCCACAGATCTACATAGAGACCCACAGATCTACAATAGAGACCCACAGACCTACAATAGAGACCCACAGCCTACATAGAGACCACAGACCTACCACAGAGACTCACAGATCTACAATAGAGACCACAGATTACCATAGAGACCCACAGACCCTACAATAGAGACCCACAGATCTACAATAGAGACCCACAGATCTACAATAGAGACCCACAGACCTACATCGAGACCCACAGACCTACACCGAGAACCCACAGACCTACACCGAGACCCACAGATCTACAATAGAGACCCACAGACCTACAATAGAGACCCACCAGACCTACAATAGAGACCCACAGATCTACAATAGAGACCCACAGACCTACAATAGAGACCCACAGACCTACAATAGAGACCCACAGACCTACAATAGAGACCCACAGACCTACACCGAGACTCACAGATCTACAATAGAGACCACAGATCTACCATAGAGACCCACAGACCTACAATAGAGACCCACAGATCTACAATAGAGACCCACAGATCTACAATAGAGACCCACAGACCTACATCGAGACCACAGACCTACACCGAGACCACAGACCTACACCGAGACCCACAGATCTACAATAGAGACCCACAGATCTACAATAGAGACCCACAGATCTAGAATAGAGACCCACGGATCTACAATAGAGACCCAAAGACCTACAATAGAGACCCACAGAGCTACACCGAGACCCACAGATCTACAATAGAAACCCACCGACCTACACCGAGACCACACAGATCTAGAATAGAGACCCACAGATCTACAATAGAAACCCACAGACCTACAATAGAGACCCACAGATCTACACTAGAGACCCACAGATCTACACAGAGACTCACAGACCTACAATAGAGACCCACAGATCTACACAGAGACCCACAGACCTACACCGAGACCCCAGATCTACAATAGAGACCCACAGGTTAGATGAGCGGGGGGGGGGGGGGGGGGCTTAGGAAAGGAGGGGGATGTTAACTACCTCGCCTGGTATGCAGGAGGTCGTGGGTTCGATCCGACACTAACACCTACTGTATATTTGAAGTTTGCGTCTCTATCTCTCATCATCATTCACGGTGGCTAGGAGATGTTAGCTACCTCGCCTGGTCTACAGGAGGGTCGTGGGTTTGATCCCGACCCTGACGCCTGCTGCTGTGTATTTGCTGTTTGCGGTATCTCTTTCTCTCCCCGTGGTGGCGTGGATTTCTCTCGGATCCTCCGGTATCCCCCCCCTCCACACATATAGAATCAACATCAGCGGTGCAGAGTTATTTGGCTGCTATACGTTCCCACGTGCCGATCACGATTAGCCCGCTTCGTCGAGATAGCGTTTGCGATAGGGCAGGTCGCTCCTGCCAAGAGCTGCGTAACTCCGGTGTAGCATTTACGTGGTGAAATAAAACAAAATATAGTAGTAGGTTTTACCCTTTTAAACTGGTACAAAACTGACACCTTGAATAAAGTGTCAGTTTTTGTACCAGTTTAAAAGGGTAAAAACCTACTACTATATTTTGCCACTGGTAAAAGAGATCTGATAGTGTAAATGCTTAACCCGAGCTCTCAATACTCTGATATTGCACTGTGTTTGAGTTGTACGCCTTCTGGTGTCATCTGGTCCAACACCAATGGGGACTAGGCTCTAAAGAAAGCCGTCTCGGGTGTGGACCAATCAACTTCAAGGACAGTGCATATCATTATCATTATCAGAGTTGCTTATTTTTGTTTGCTTTTTTTGACTACTTGTGTTGTGGTTATTGCAAACATGATGCCTTGAAAAAAGGTGTCAGTTTTGTACCAGTTTAAAAGGGTAAAAACCTACGACTAAAACAAAAGAGTTAATCGTTGTATGCGGCTGTGATCTTAAAGGTGCATTGAAAAAATTATAATACTCCGACTGATGCTCCTGCTGTTGTGGAGTGACTCATGCAGCCAGCTATGGCTGCAGGGTTTTGGTAGTACATGTTGTTTATGCCATTTATTGTGAAAATTCCGTCACCGTTCCTATGCTTGCTTTTCATTGCTTTCATGGCTTTATTTTGGTGATTTCGAAAAGTGTATTGGTTTAGCCATGTTTGTTTGTTGTAGTACAGAGTTAGACTGATGGCCTTAATCTAAGTTGTCTTGTGGTTGTTGTTGTTGTTGTTGTTTGACTTGCATCCCACTGGGATTTTTGCACACAGCGTTGGTGTACGGTGCTTTTTTCTGCAATATTTTGCTGTCTTTTCTTGGATTTTCTGTTTGCACTCAGTCACATATTCACTTTAAGATGTTTTTTGTTCATGTTTTTGTTTTTTGTTGTTGCACCCGATTCAAGAGCCGAATGGCTCACAGGGCTATACCTAATACATGAACTTTAACCTGAACTTGAACTTGAGTTCGTGCACGGCGCTGCCGATGGGACCCTCGACCATTCAGAGCATCGAGGAAGCATGCAGAGTGGCGACCTCTCTAAGAACTGGTGAAAAAAAAATATGAAACATCTTTAAAGACAGCTCTAACCCTCACCGCTTACCCCTAACTCTCTCTCCCTGTCTCCCACCCCCCGGCCACCACCTCCCTACCTGCCTCTCTCCCCACCGCTGCACACCTCGATACGCGCACCGCCTCGGTATGTAAACAACTCATCCTGGGGACCCGTCATCACGCCATCGGGGTTAGGCGGCGGGTGCCACGTGGCCATCGCCACCGACTCTTTGATCGTCGCCAGGGTGCGGATACGAGCGAAGATCTATGCGGAGAACGGTCTCTTGTCCGCGTGCTAGATTGAAGCTTTCGTGACTGCAAGGATTCATATTCTTAGGTTTTTTTAAATCCTTTATATTAAGTTCGCTTGCTTGCGTGCTTGCTTTCTTGCTTACGACCGTGCAAATCTTTCGGTCGTTTTTTAACCCATTTCCCGTGATCCAATCGATCTGACATTTCCACACAGACTCGTTGTGCGTGACAATAAATTTTCGTGAACATTTTTTTCCAAATTTTACACTTTTTAGGGAATTTTTTACAAATATTAATTACCAATTGCTTAATGCTGGCAGACAATCATCTGACACATAGGTGGCAGCCATCTCAAGCCAGAGGACGAGAGGACTCTAGCCGCCACGCATATAAAGGATTTAGAGTGAAAAAACTTTGTTTTTACGGGTTAATTTTTTTAGGTTTTTTTTCGGTATAGTCACGTAGGTAGCTACGTGACTTACCGAAAAAAACCTAAGAATATGTCCGCGTGCTGTTGATCACCCACGAGTTTTTTTATTTGCGCGTTGTCTTCAACGCGGACTTCAATCCACTCGCTCAGGCGCATCGCTTGGTTGTTTGCACGACGTCTTCACACCTCCACCGTTGCATTGCCCGAAAGGGAGAAGCCCTCTGATTCTTGCATTTGTGCTCCTCGTCTTGAGACTGGCAAAAAGCGGTCCCACAGAGATAACAACTGGAGTTTACATACCAGAGGTGAGTCGGGGGCGGGGGGTAGGGGTTACGATGGGGAGCGGTGGCGCAGCGGTTAGCGCAATGCGCTACAACCCTCGCAGAGGCCCGAGTTCGAATCCCGCTCACGGCCACCAACCAACACCAGTGACGATCATCTGAACCGGTCTTGGGATCTCTGCGCCTAGGTTGACTCAGCCTCAAATGAGTGCATTGTGCGGTGTGTAAACATCGCCACTGGGGAGACAAAGGCGGCCGGGCGTGGTTGCTGGCCACCCACCCCCTCGTGTGGCGTTCCAGGCATTCGTAGGTGCTACTCGCTAGCAGCACTTGCCCCAACAGCCAAATAGAGAGCGATTGCAAGGCATCAGGTCTGCCTTAAACCACACATTATTGTGGCAAAACATACACACGGACACGCTCTGATAATAATGTGAAGCGTTGCCTTCGAAACCGATGGGCCTACAACAGAGACAGCTTTCTGTATTGCCCTAGTCTCAGTGTTAGGCCATGGAACGCCTTTTGGATGCCTCAGGTGTGGGTCAATCAGTTTCAAGGGCAATGCATACATTCATACTGGAGGTCGTGGGTTCGATCCCGGCCGGGTACGGGTAGGGTACGGGTATCGGGTACCTGATTGCGACCTCTGGGATGAAGCCATGTTGCAGGCGCAGGTGGGTTGATTCTAGGAACTTGAATTGTGAGAAGAGACAAGACGTGGGAAATGAGTGACAAACGGTGACTCACCAGTGACTCACGGCCTACCCGTACCCGCCGCACCAGGGTCGCAAACGGGTACCCGTACCCAGCCGGGTACGGGTAGCCGGGTGTCGGGTAGGGTACGGGTATCGGGTACCCGGTTGCGACCTCTGGCCTAAAGCAGGGGTGGGGAACGTCCGGCCCGCAGGCCCGTGTAAGGCAGCCTGCGAAATCATTGATCTCTGGCCCTGCCAAGGCAACTGCAGGCGGGACTCGAAATTGAATGAATCTCGGAGCAAACCTGGAAAAGCAGTTGCGAGTAGCAGCAGCAACATCTTCAATACCGGCTAACAACATCACACGCCTCGCCAAAGTTGAAGCAGTTCCATCCATCGCATTAGGGGGTGAGTTAATTCAATGTTTTTGACCAAATATAACGGGCTAATTTTTAAGCGGATTATTTTCTATGGCCCGCGAATGATGTTATAAATATCCAAACAGCCCTTGGCAGAAACAAAGGTTTCTCCACCCCTGGCCTAAAGGGACGAGACAATCGCTGGCCACTGATGTGAGCCGTGACTCGGGGTGTCGAGTTTGCTCGCCAGTGTAGTGAGTTGCAGGGAGACGGACGACGGAGTTGAGGCACACTGCTTTTATTAACTCAGGGACAGACACAATAGTTGAAGGGGTAACGGCCCCTTCACCCGTACTAGCTGGGAAACCACCCTAGTACTAAGTCCTCTGTCCTGTTCCCCAGTCCTCCTCTAATAGGGTACGGGAGGCGTCTGATCTGGCCCTGGTAAGCACAGATCCGGCACCAGCTAAGCCGGCCCTGCCCTCACAAGGGCAGAGGTCCGGGATCTCTTGGGCCGCGCCGCTGGCTTACCCAGCTCGGCCCTGACAAGGGCAGCGAGACAGGGGAGTCCCAGGGCCTAATCTGCAGGTCTTCAGACTTCACTGGTCAGCTTCGTGTCAAACTGGCCTCGAGCTCTCTGGCTCCCGCCTTTTATAGGGATCCCCTCGGAGGGGCGGGGTTATGGGGGATCACAGGGCCCCCATGGCCCCCCAGTGGTTAACGGATGCGGACGTTGGTGTAGCCACCCGTGTGTGTGGATGCAGACACCCCTGTGTTTCTCGTCCGCCTTTTCTCCCATAATAACCCCTACGCCAGTATCGCCACGCGAGTGTGTGATCCATCAAAACCGATGCACGACGACCACGATGATGATTGATGATGACGGTGACGGTGATAACGAAATAAAAAGAACAAATGCCCTGCTATTCACACGGAGGCAGACTCGGCGAGTCTCAAGACCCGTCGTCAAGAGGGTCCTGCTGCTCGAGGGTCCTGTTGCTACGACGTTTTCGGCAATGACCCTTATTAGTGACAACGGGATGAATGAGAGCGTGTCTGTCGCGCTGTTCGGGCGTTGATGGCCTAGATGTTAACTCCCTCGCCTGGCATGCAGGAGGTAGCAGTGTATATTTGGAGTTTTGCACTTTCCTCTTTCCCCGTGGTTGCGTGGATTTTTCACCCGAGGTCCCTCCGTTTTTTTAAATCCTTTATATTAAGTTCGCTGCTTGCGTGCTTGCTTGCTTGCTTACGACCGTGCAAATCTTCGGTCGTTTTTTAACCCACTTCCCGTGATCCAATCGAGCTGACATTTTCCACACAGACTCGTTGTGCGTGACAATTTATTTTCGTGAAAAAATTTCCAAAATGTTACACTGTTTAGGGGAATTTTTTAAAAATATTTAATTACCAATTGCTTAACGGTGGCAGAAAATCATCTGACCCATAGGTGGCAGCCATCTCAAGCCAGAGGACGAGAGGACTCTAGCCGCCACGCATATAAAGGATTTATAGTGAAAAACTTTTTTTTACGGTTAATTTTTTCCCTGCCACGTTTCGAGTTCACGCGTTCGAGAGCATTTGGCCACTCTAAATGTCCGCGTGAGAAGCCAACATCGTTTGTGATTGCCAGGTGGCTTCTGAAACACGGGGCTTACGTAACTCAGTAGGGCACCTTCGCCTGGTAGCATGCAAACTAATGTTTTTTCAAATCGTTAGTTTTAGTGGTTGGCTTCGCGTAGGAGGCAATCAGATTACTCAGAGAGAAGGGACGCAGCTCCATCCGTATCGTCTTCAACGGACTGTTGGGGCAAGCGCTGTTAGCGAGCAGCGGCACCTATGAAGGCTGGCACGTCACACGAGGGGGTGGGTGGCCAGCACCACGCCCGGCCGCATTTGTCTCCCCTCGTGGTAATGTTTGTACATAGCTCAGAGGCACTCATTTTGAGGCCGAGTCGATCTAGAGGAGGCCCAGGGCCTTTCAGATAATCGCCACTGGTTGTTGGTGATCGTGAGCGGGAATGGAACTCGGGTCTCCAGAGAAAACTCCACTTCACACACACGGCAGGAGGCAGCTGATAGCATTGAAAGCTCCGCACGGATGGATTTAAGAATTCCTCGCTGTATGTAACCCCCCCCGTTCGCTGCCGAGAGGCAACATAACAACAAGGAAACACTAAACCGTGACATCCTCGCAGTGATTTTTATCAAAGGAATTATGGATTTAACATTTTTTATTGACGTTGTAATTTTGTTTTTTTTTGGCACGATTCCGTGGAAATTCTTGACTTGACGTGGGAGTTAGGTTGTTGTTGATTGTGTTTTTATATTTTATTTCAGCTGTTCTCTCGCCTTTTTTTTAATGCTGCAGGCCCTCCGAAAAATGTGCACCGTGAGTCACGCGCACAGAGCGATGCATTGTGGCCTTTGTCTGGTTTAAAAAAAAAATACTTGGCAGTACAGCATGTAGGTTGTTTGACATATTCGTTCAAAGTCTGTGATTGTTATCCACCCCTCACCTCCTGTGCTGTGTCCGGGTTGAGTTGGTGAGGGTGTTGGTGGTGTCAGGCCTGCCATGGTGTTGGCTTAGGGATGGACCCACTTTGTGTGTCAGATTCAATTCACGTCCCCGTATAGTCTCATAATCGGAGGTTCGGCAGAAGGACAACAATATATGGGTCTCTGAGTGAGTCTGTGGGTCTCTGTGTGAGTTTATGGGTCTTTTTCTGTGTGAGTCTATGGTTTCTGTGTGAGTCTATGGGTCTCTGTGTGAGTCTATGGGTCTCTGTGTGAGTCTATGGGTCTCTCTCTCTGTGTGAGTCTATGGGTCTCTGTGGTAGTCTGTGTCTCTGTGTGAGTCTATGGGTCTCTGTGTGAGTCTGTGGGTCTCTGTGTGAGTCTGTGGGTCTCTGTGTTAGTCTGTGTCTCTGTGTGAGTCTATGGTTTCTGTGTGAGTCTATGGGTCTCTGTGTGAGTCTATGGGTCTCTGTGTGAGTCTATTGGTCTTTGTGTGAGTCTGTGGGTCTCTGTGTGAGTCTATGGGTCTCTGTGTGAGTCTATTGGTCTTTGTGTGGGTCTATGGGTCGTTGTGTGAGTCTATGGTTTCTGTGTGAGTCCATGGGTCTCTGTGTGAGTCCATGGGTCTCTGTGTGAGTCTATAGCTCTCTGCGTGAGTCTATGGGTCTCTGTGTGAGTCTATGGTTTCTGTGTGAGTCTATGGGTCCTGTGTGAGTCTATGGGTCTATGTGAGTCTATGGGTCACTGTGTGAGTCTATGTATGTATGTTGAAAAAATAACGAGTCTTCGGTCCAGACAACTAACACGTGCCATAGGCTCCCAGTGGCTTTCTAAGGGAAAGAGCGTTCCAGACGGCCGCAGAAGCGCGTTTGAAAGCCAAGTGCGATGATGACGACGATGCGGTGATCACCGCCGTCTCTGTTTGATGTCTGAGTCCACAAAGCCGTCGTAGCCGCATCTGCAACTGCTGCTGCTGCTGCTTCTAAGATGGAATTAGCGAGCCTCAGATGCCCACTCGAGCAGCGGGCAGGCGCAACAGAAGTTCACGTCCAGTCTCGTAACAAATAAAATATAAAAAAAACCATCACGGGCGAGCCATCAGAAAATGCATCGCCACGGGTCTCCAGAAGTCAGCGTTGCTCGCTGGGAAAAAAACATACTGAGTTATTCCCCCGCCATAGGAACGTGGAATTTCCACCGACGGCTCCAGGATGGCCAAGTTGGATGAGCAGTAGTCGCCGTTGGAGCAGTCGTACTTTTAGATTTGACTTTTAAACGTAAGATTTCATATCCTAGGGCCGCCGCAAAGTTGTTGTTTATTTATTTATTAATTTGTTGGCGTTTTGACGCCCGCCCCTCTACAACCTCCGGGCTAATCTTGCCCTGGCCAAGTGATCGGTGGGTGTTGTGTACAATGGGTGTTGTGTACAATGTGTGTTGTGTACAATGGGTGTTGTGTACAATGGGTGTTATGTGTGTACAATGGGTGTTGTGTACAATGGGTGTTATGTGTGTACAATGGGTGTTGTGTACGATGGGTGTTGTGTACAATGGGTGTTATGTGTGTACAATTGGTGTTGTGTACAATGGGTGTTGTGTACAATGTGTGTTGTGTACAATGGGTGTTGTGTACAATGGGTGTTATGTGTGTACAATGGGTGTTGTGTACAATGGGTGATATGTTGTACAATGGGTGTTGTGTACGATGGGTGTTGTGTACAATGGGTGTTATGTGTGTACAATTGGTGTTTGTACAAGGTGTTGTGTACAATGGGTTTTTGTACAATGTGTGTTGTGTACAATGTGGTTGTGTACAATGGGTGTTGTGTACAATGGGCGTTGTGTACAATGGGTGTTGTGTACAATGGGTGTTGTGTACATGGGTGTTGTGTACAATGGGTGTTGTGTACAATGGGTGTTGTGTACAATGGGCGTTGTGTACAATGGGTGTTGTGTACAATGGGTGTTGTGTACAATGTGCGTTGTGTACAATGGGTGTTGTGTACAATGGGTGTTGTGTACATGGGCGTTGTGTACAATGGGTGTTGTGTACAATGGGTGTTGTGTACAATGGGTGTTGTGTACAATGGGCACGATGCAGCGAGTTGGCAGAGTGGGGCACAGGTGGTGCGTCTGCCATTCCATCCCTATCTTTTTTTACGATCAGTGGAAACAAGAAGATGCTCGGTGTACTCGGCACTTTGCTTCGTTCATCATTTCGTAATTTGTTTTTACTTTGCTTTATGTAAAACCCCCCTCTCGGTCACTCTCTCGGTCACTCTCTCGCTCACTCTCTCTCGCTCGCTCACTCTGTCGCTCACTCTCTCGGTCACCCTCGCTCACTCTCTCGGTCACCATCTCGGTCACTCTCTAACTCACTCTCTCGCCACTCTCTCGCTCACTCTCTCGGTCACCCTCTCGCTCACTCTCTCGGTCACCATCTCGGTCACTCTCTCGCTCCCTCTCTCGCTCACTCTCTCGCTCACTCTCTCGCTCACTCTCTCGCTCACTCTCTCGGTCACTCTCTCGCTCACTCTCTCGCTCACTCACTCGCTCACTCTCTCGCTCACTCTCTCGGTCAATCTCTCGCTCACTCTCTCGCTCACTCTCTCGCTCACTCTCTAACTCACTCTCTCGCTCACTCTCTCGCTCACTCTCTCGCTCACTCTCTCGGTCAATCTCTCGCTCACTCTCTCGCTCACTCTCTCGGTCAATCTCTCGCTCACTCTCTCGCTCACTCTCTAACTCACTCTCTCGCTCACTCTCTCGCTCACTCTCTCGCTCACTCTCTCGGTCAATCTCTCGCTCACTCTCTCGCTCACTCTCTCGCTCACTCTCTCGCTCACTCTCTCGCTCACTCTCTCGCTCACTCTCAAACTCACTCTCTCGCTCACTCTCTCGCTCACTCTCTCGCTCACTCTCTCGGTCAATCTCTCTCACTCTCTCGCTCACTCTCTCGCTCACTCTCTCGCTCACTCTCTCGGTCACTCTCTCGCTCACTCTCTCGGTCACTCTCTCGCTCACTCTCTCGCTCACCCTCTCGCTCACTCTCTCGGTCACTTTCTCGCTCACTCACTCTCTCACTCTCTCGCTCACTCTCTCGCTCACTCACTCCTCGCTCACTCTCTCTGTCACTCTCTCGCTCACTCTCTCGCTCACTCTCTCGCTCACTCTCTCGGTCACTCTCTCGCTCACTCTCTCGGTCACTCTCTCGCTCACTCTCTCGCTCACTCTCTCGCTCACTCTCTCGCTCACTCTCTCGCTCACTCTCTCGCTCACTCTCCCGGTCACTCTCCGGTCACTCTCTCTCTCGGTCACTCTCTCGCTCACTCTCTCGCTCACTCTCCCGGTCACTCTCTCGGTCACTCTCTCGCTCACTCTCTCGCTCACTCTCTCGGTCACTCTCTCGTTCACTCTCTCGCTCACTCTCTCGCTCACTCTCTCGGTCACTCTCTCGCTCACTCTCTCTCGGTCACTCTCTCGGTCACTCTCTCGCTCACTCTCTCGCTCCTCTCCTCCTCTCCCGCACTCTCTCGGTCACTCTCTCTCGCTCACTCTCTCGCTCACTCTCTCGGTCACTCTCTCGCTCACTCTCTCGGTCACTCTCTCGCTCACTCTCTCGCTCACTCTCTCGCTCACTCTCCGCTCACTCTCTCGGTCACTCTCTCGCTCACTCTCTCGGTCACTCTCTCGCTCACTCTCTCGCTCACTCTCTCGCTCACTCTCCCGGTCACTCTCTCGCTCACTCTGTCGCTCACTCTCTCGGTCACTCTCTGTCACTCTCTCGCTCACTCTCTCGCCCACTCTCCCGGTCACTCTCCCGCTCACTCTCTCGCTCACTCTGTGTCGCTCACTCTCTCGGTCACTCTCTGTCACTCTCTCGCTCACTCTCTCGCCCACTCTCTCGCTCACTCTCTCGCTCACTCTCTCGCTCGCTCTCTCGCTCGCTCTCTCGCTCTCTCGTTCTGCACGCAGCCTTTCTTGCAGTCCGACGGCCTCCGACGGGTCGCTCATCCCTCTCAAGCCGGTCAACCCACACGTGCCGTCTGCTGGGTCTGCCCCTTGACCTCCAGCCGGTGGCGATCGTTCGACGCTTCACGTGGCCTGGGAGCGCACCTAGCCTGGCACAAACATCGCGATGACGTTTGGGTGTGTGTGGGGAGCGGTGGTGTAGCGGTTAGCGCTACGCTGCGCCACGAATCAGCGGTGATCCCGAGTTCGATTCCCACTCAAGGCCACCAACACCGCTGACGATTATCTGAAGCGGTCCTGAGCCTCCCCGAGGTCGACTCAGCCTGAAATGAGTAGCTGGTGCGGTGTGTAGTAAACATCGCCACTGGGGAGACAAAGGCGGTCGGGCGTGGGGCTGGCCACCCACCCCCTCGTGTGCCGTGCCGGCCTTCATAGGTGCTCGCTAACAGCACTTGCCCCGACAGTCTGTTAAGGCTACACGGGAGATCTTTGTCTCTGCTTCTCTGTTGGTGAATGCATAGGTGCTGCTACTCGCTAACAGCACTTGCCTCAACATTCTGTTGAAGGCTACACGGGAGATCTTTGTCTCTGCTTCTCTGTTGGTGAATGCATAGGTGCTGATACTCGCTAACAGCACTTGCCCCAACATTTCGTTGAAGGCTACACGGGAGATCTTTGTCTCTGCTTCTCTGTTGGCGAATGCATAGGTGCTGCTACTCGCAAACAGCACTTGCCTCAACATTCTGTTGAAGGCTACACGGGGGATCTTTGTCTCTGCTTATCTGTTGGTGAATGCATC
This sequence comes from Lethenteron reissneri, assembly GCF_015708825.2. Lineage (NCBI taxonomy): Eukaryota > Metazoa > Chordata > Hyperoartia > Petromyzontiformes > Petromyzontidae > Lethenteron > Lethenteron reissneri. Next base: position 15,259 of record NW_026891463.1, read on the forward strand.
GGTGCTGCTACTCGCAAACAGCACTTGCCCCGACATTCTGTTAAAGGCTACACGGGAGATCTTTGTCTCTGCTTCTCTGTTGGTGAATGCATCGGTGCTGCTACTCGCAAACAGCACTTGCCCCAACATTCTGTTGAAGGCTACACGGGAGATCTTTGTCTCTGCTTCTCTGTTGGTGAATGCATAGGTGCTGCTACTCGCTAACAGCACTTGCACCAACATTCTGTTGAAGGCTACACGGGAGATTTTTGTCTCTGCTTCTCTGTTGGTGAATGCATAAGTGCTGCTACTCGCTAACAGCACTTGCCCCAACATTCTGTTGAAGGCTACACGGGGATCTTTGTCTCTGCTTCTCTGTTGGTGAATGCATCGGTGCTGCTACTCGCAAACAGCACTTGCCCCAACATTCTGTTGAATGCTACACGGGATTTTTGTCTTTGGACGACTGGCTATACTCCCACACGCGCAAACACACACACCCATGCTGGAACAACGGAATAAATACATGATAATAAGAGTGGTCACAAAACAACTTTTTGCTGGACGTCTCAAGGCAGAGAGAGAGATGGGGAGCAAGAGGAGTCTTTTGAAAGTTTCACCCGAGCGCCACAGAGGCTTTGGATGAATCACTAAAGAGGGGGTGGGGTAGGGGGGGTTGGACAGCCCCCCCCACCCCCCACCCCCTCGTTGTTTCAAGCGACAGCCGTGTGACCGCACATTCGCTCGCTCTTGCTGCTTCCCTTCGCTGTGTTCAAAGCGCTTCGTCCATACTTCACCACGCCGGTCACTGCGGGTTTGTGAATATGGGGGGGCGGTGGTGATGATGTTGCCCATGTAAGAGGCACGGAGGTTCAAACACACAAAACATCATGCAGAGCTTTTGTCGATCTGACCAGATCGGTGGCATTCCGGCTGGGCTGTTCGCAGCCGTCATTCAAGTGGAGTGGGGGGAGACTTCCACATTCTCATGGCCAAGGGCAGTCTTTCCACAGCCCGGTCGCAACAGACTGCCTCCCGCAAAGTGGTACCGATTTTATCGACCCCTGCATCAATGATGACGATGGCGATGATGATGATGATGAAATTACTTTTACATCTAGAATTGGAAACTTTTTATAACTGACGTCTGTGTTTATCTTGTTCTTACGTATCTTGTAATTGTATTGTTTGTTGCGGTTGCACCCGAATCAAGAGCCGAATGGCTCACAGGGTTATTCCAAATAAATTAAACTTCAAACTGAAACTAATTTCTATTCAACTGATTGTCGTGTTTAGTGTTTGTGTTCTTCCCCCTCGCACCTCCGATTAGCGCGGTCGGCTACGTACGGTGCGAAAGAAGTTCAACGCAAACGCACACGCGCACGACGATGTGAGCACACTGACCGGGATTTGAACCCGCGAGCCTTTCGCCACGACTCTGAGCCGTGGGCGGACGACGAGTTGGGGAGAGAGAGAAGACACACAAATATAATGGAGCAAAAACACGGGGTTAATTTGCGACGATTATCCTTCTGCGCGAGACACGGATCCGCTAATTAGGAAGTTTGCTCGGCCCGTGCAGCCGGTGCGAGTGCTACTGAACGAGCGAGCCCTCGATACTGAAGCTGCGAGCCCTATCTTTCGATTTAAAGATTTCGTGACTGCAGGGATTCATCTTCTTGGTTCTTTCGGTAAAGTCACGTAGAAGAGAAATATTAAAATAATAAAAATTAAACATAATACAATTCTCACGACGTTTCGGCCACAACGCAAGCAGCCGTCCTCAGGTGAAGAACAGGTCTGTCGGAAAGACATTCAGACGCTGTCTTTCCGACAGACCTGTTCTTCACCTGAGGACGGCTGCATTCAGACGCTGTCTTTCCGACAGATCTGTTCTTCACCTGAGGACGGCTGCTTGGGTTGTGGCCGAAACGTCGTGAGAATTATTTTATTATGTTTATTTTTATTATTTTATTATTTCCCTTCTACGTGACTTTACCGAAATAACCAAGCAGACAGCGAGCCCTAGCTAATAGCCGCCAAGATGAATTAGCAAAATTAAAATAATACATTAAATCATGAATGTGCATTCCCTTCTATTTCTTTTCGTGTTCTCTACCCACTTTCCCCTCCCCTCCCCCTTCCTCTCCTTCGCCCCTTCTCTCTGAGTCATATTTCGTGGGAAAGAGAAATTTTCCTATTTCCATCCAGTTGGCAAAAAAAAAAGATTGTCGTACAACATTTCACGGAGCACCGCGTTCCAGATGTTTTTTTTTTACAGCGTTGGTTTAGAAGTCAGCGTTGCTCGCTGGGAAAAAAAAACATACTGATCTACTAGGAACGTGGAATTTCCACCGACGGCTCCGGGATGGTCAAGTTGGATGAGCAGTAGCCGCCGTTAGAGCAGTCGTACTTTTAGATTTGACTTTTAAACGTTAGACTTCATATCACAGGGCCGCTGTAAAATTGTTCTTTTTTTTTGGTTATTAATTTTGTTGGCGTTTTGACGACGCACATGTATGATGACTGTGCTCTGTGACGGTTGCTATGCCTCGCTCTCTGTGATGAATCGAGCACTCATCCGGGGATGGAGTGCTCACAGTCAAACCTCGTCATCACCTCCTCCTCCGTTCCTCCTTGCCTCTGCCAGATCACGCAGTGGATGCACAGTCAACACCAGGCCTCAAAGGGCCGCTCCCACGGTCTCATCACCACCATCATCACGACCATCACCACCATCATCACCACCATCATCACCACCATCATCACGATCATCACCACCATCGTCACAGCCATCATCACCACAACCATCATCATCACAACCATCATCACCACTATCATTACCATCATCACCACCATCACTGCCATCATCAGCATCATCATAACCATCACCACCATCGTCACAGCCACCACCACCACCATAATCACCACCACCATCATCACCACCATCATCACTATCATCACCATCATCACCATCATCACCATCATCATCACCACCATCATCACCATCATCACCACCATCATCACCACCATCACCACCACCATCATCACCATCATCATCATCACCACCATCATCACCATAATCACCACCATCATCACCACCATCATCACCACCATCATCACCACCATCATCACACACATCATCACCACCATCATCACCACCATCATCACTATCATCACCATCATCACCATCATCATCATCACCATCATCACCACATCATCATCACCATCATCACCACCATCTTAACCACCATCGTCTGGCTTTAGGTCTCTCGTCTCCTTGGCCTACTCCTCCTCCTCCTCCTCTCCTCCCCTGCACACCACCCGTCCCACCCATCACCACCCACCCCATCCACCTCCTCCTCCTGCACACCACCCGTCCCACCCATCACCACCCCATCCACCTCCTCCTCCCTGCACACACCACCCGTCCCACCCATCACCACCCCATCCTCCTCCAATCTCACCTACGGCGCTTTTCCTGTCACGTTCTACTCCCAACCTCATCCTGGCCACGTGAATTCCTCGCCAT
>NW_026891464.1:0-16628 GCF_015708825.2 Lethenteron reissneri
GTAAAGTTGTTTGGGGACTCCACTAATCGCAGCACGCAGCACCCATTTTTTACATAAATAACGTAATATTAGCGTAACTACCATTCGCACACTTGCATACACCCACTCCACACAGCGCAGGTCTGCGCCCACAGTGCACTGCAGCACTGCGGCGCAGACCATGCCAAACCTATGCTATCGCTCTCTTCCGGGCGTGTTAATTATTTATTTTTATCGAATCAAAGTGAGCTGTGGGCTTTTTGCCGGCTGTTTTATTTTCATCGAATCAGGCGGCTGTTTGGGCGGGTCCGTAAATAAATTAACGTCCAGATACGCACGCAGACGACCAAACCAGCGTAGTTGTTTATGATGATCATTGCCACGAGTGTGTAAAAGAGAAGTGAACGCATCGCCTGTGGAGAACGCGGGGATCGAACCCGCAACCTTCCGCATGGGAAGCGAGGGCGCAACCCACTGCGCTACTCGCCCAGGGCGTGAAGGCATCAAGCTCTGGGCTCCTACACGGTGACGTTCAGCCTAATCCATGAATGAGTTCTAGATTTGAAGCTTTCAAGTTCAAGTTCATGTATTAGTTGTAGCCCTGTGAGCCATTCGGCTCTTGAATCGGGTGCAACCGCAACAAACAAAAACAAAGACATGAAAAAAACATCTTAAAGTGATATGTGACTAAGAGCAAACAGAAAATCCAAGAAAGACAGCAAAATTTGCAGAAAAAATCACCGTTACACCAACGCTGTGTGCAAAAATCCCAGTGGGATGCAAGTCAAACAACAACACAAGACAACTTAGATTAAGGCCATCAGTCTAACTCTGTACTACAACAAACAAACATGGCTAAACCAATACACTTTTCGAAATCACCTAAATAAAGCCATGAAAGCAAAATTTCGATCAACAATGTTTCTTTTAACAAACAGCAAATCCCAATCAAGCGGTCAGTGCCTTGCCCAATGGACTCACCAATGTGTAACGTTTTCTATTTGAATAAATGTAAAATAAGTATAACCCGTAAAAACAAGTTTTTCACTCTAAATCCTTCATATGCGTGGCGGCTAGAGTCCTCTCGTCCTCTGGCTTGAGATGGCTGCCACCTTTGGGTCAGATGATTGCCTGCCACCATTAAGCAATTGGTAATTAAATATTTAATTTGTTTTCCCTAAACAGTGTAAAATTTTGGACATTTTTTTTACGAACATTAATTGTCACGCACAACGAGTCTGTGTGCAAATGTCAGCTCGATTGGATCACGGGAAGTGGGTTAAAAACGACCGAAAAGTTTGCAACGGTCGTAAGCACAAGCGAACTTAATATAAAGGATTAAAAATATTCGCCTGTGGAGGACGCGGGGAATCGAACCCGCGACCTCTCGCATGGGAAGCGAGACTGCGCCACTCGCCCAGCGCGTGAAGGTGTCACGCTCTGGGCTCCTACACGGTGACGTTCAGCCACATCCATGATGAGTTCCAGATTTGAAGCTTTCGTGACTGCAATGATTCATACTCTTAGGCTTTTTCGGTCAAGTCGCTTATTAAATTGTAGTTTTGAAGCTTTCGTGACTGCATTGATTCATACTCTTAGGCTTTTTCGGTAAAGTCACTTATTAAAGCATAAAACCCACGTTTCGATCTCCACACATTAACATAATGTATTAATGACGTCAGTTAGAGTCGCCACTCGTTGTGGGAGGGGCTGTTGCTTGTACCCCGGGAGTGACGTCATGTCACCTGCTGCCGCGTGACGTCACAGGCTGCAGCTTCGCGCGTGCAGTGAAATCTGAGGTGAGAATTCTCATCGCGGTTGTTGTGGTTGTTGTTGTTGTGCTTGTTGTGGTTGTGTTGTGGTTGTTGTTGTTTATCAAGCGATAGCCTCGCTCTCTCTCTCGTAGGGATGTCACTAGAGCAGCAGCAGCTTGTGAATCGTGTCCAAGTTGGAACTTTACAACGCGGGGCCTAGACACGCGGGGCCTTGCCTCCTGCCTCGCCTGGTCGCGTTTGCTTTAATTCCCTCCCTTAAGTTTAATTTGTCTTCACGCGGCTCGCTACTTTGTCACTTTGGTTTAGTAGATATTAACGCAGTTTTTTTTTTTCGTTTTTTTACCAGCCCAAGCCCGCCTGAGCTGCTGTACCGCTCTTGTTTACAGAAGCTACCTGCCCACGACACAAGGTGGGTTTTGTCAACGCGTGTCTCGGTGTTTTGACTTAAAACTTTAGTAACTGCAGCAATTCATATTCTTGGTTCTTTCGGTAAATCACAGAGATAAAAAAAGAATAACGGATATAATATTAAATTAAAAATTTGCAAATAAAGAATAAACCCACGACGTTTCGATCGCAACACAAGTGGTGTTTTAATTTAATTTCATGATCTGTTATTTTTTTTTCCTATCTACGTGACTTTACCGAAAGAACCAAGACTACGTGTGTCAATGTCTGTCTGTCAAAGACGCTGAATGTGGAGGGAAAAACCGGGCAGTGTGTGACAGTGTAAGTATATTAACTCTGATGAACACGGAGGTTGTAACAAAACAATAGTTTATTTTAGTTTTCCTCTGGAACTCTTTATAAGAGTGGAAACAGGAAGTTAGCACAGCACACACGTGCAGCAGCTGACGTCAGATCTGTTCATCCCATCATTCAAGGACATCTGAGCCTGGCTTCACACCTCTAAGTTGCCACTGAACACATTCCTGCTGCTGCGGAGGGAGCTGGTAGGAACGTCGGGTTGCTCGGTCAATGGCCTGCAGGGTCAACGGCGGCCAGGGCAACGTGGTGTATTCCGCAAATAGCCCGACTGTGAGGGCGGCACAAGCCGGCGTGAGTAGGTTAACGTTGAGTTTTTAAGGGCACCACGGGGTGACCAGCCCCTCCCCACCCAGCCCCACCCCTCCCACCCACCACCCAGCCCCTCCCCCACCCTCTCCACCCAGCCCCTCCCTTCACGACGGACACAATAATCCCCTGTGGGCTGGTGTAACCAGGAGGTTCCTACCAGTATTAATTTACGCATTCTGCACAACACAAATAGGATTGTTTCCAACACCCTTTGCTATGTCAGCCGAATTTAGCTTTCATAAATTTCTTTTGTAGCCAGACAGCCGAAATTGTGTGCTCGGAGTTTTGGGTTCCCATTCATTTTGAAGATACGAGGGCTTCCAGACATGTTTGTGACCATTCACCCTCTCATTGTGTGCCATAACAGCCCGTGTGATGAATTTGGGAAACTGTTTCACTGCATCATGAATATATGAATAAGTATAGACGTGTAAGTCACGTGTGACTGTGTATATGCATTCCTCTGTGTCTGACGTGTAGGTGGTGTGGTTATCATTTTTTTCTGTCTGCAGCTGTCGCTTGGTCTGATGGAGCAAAGGCGCTCAGCACAGCTCGGTACGGCAAGGCAACAATGCGACCGGCGTGGATACAGCACGGAGCGGACTGGAAATTTGACACAGCACCAGAGAACACACACAGGAGAGAAACCCTTCAAGTGCAGTGTGTGTGGGAAGGCATTTGCCTGGCCATCTGCTCTTAAAAGACACCAGAGAACACACCGGGAGAGAAACCCTTCAAGTGCAATGTGTGTGAGGAGGCATTTGCACAGTCATATCATCTTAAAACACACCAGAGAACACACACGGAGAGAAACCCTTCAAGTGCAGTGTGTGTGGGAAGGCGTTTGCACATTCATCTGCTCTTGTAACACACCAGAGAACACACACGGGAGAGAAACCCTTCAAGTGCAGTGTGTGTGGGAAGGCGTTTGCACTTTCATCTACTCTTGTAACACACCAGAGAACACACAGGAGAGAAACCCTTCAAGTGCGGTGTGTGGGGAAGGCGTTTGCACAGTCATCTGCTCTTGTAGAACACCAGAGAATACACACGGGAGAGAAACCCTTCAAGTGCAGTGTGTGTGGGAAGGCGTTTGCACAGTCATCTACTCTTGTAGAACACCAGAGAACACACACGGGAGAGAAACCCTTCAAGTGCAGTGTGTGTGGGAAGGCGTTTGCAAAGTCATCTTCTCTTGTAATACACCACAGAACACACGAGAGAGAACCCTTCAAGTGCACTCCGTGCGGGAAGGCGTTTGCACATTCATCACATCTTCATGAACACCAGAGAACACACAAGCATCAGAAGATCCACCAGGAGTGGAGTCTGAAATCAGCTTGTGAAAGTCAAAGTGCTGCAATGAGCCCATCCCTCATCAAACAAGAACCGGAAGAAAATCCCAGCTTGGACACTTTTAAAGAAATCAAGGTGAAATATGAAGAGGTGAAGGTGAAATGTGAAGAAGTGATGGTGAAGAGCGAAGAAGTGAAGGTAAAATGTGAAGATGAAGGTTCAACTCCAAAATGTGACCTTCACATCGATGGAGGCAACGTGAAGCAGGAGAAGAATTCTGACTGAGGCAGAGCGAGGCAACTCCCAGCAGTTTGTGGAAGTGGAGGTGTGGGTGGACTTCCTCTGAGACAATACAAAGTCAAATGGAGACCCGGTAGATGTGTAAGCTTGAGACGATGTCGCTCCAATAGATGCACCCTTGTCACAGGCCTTTAATGACAACGTGAAGTTGAACACCCAATTCCTAGGTGCAACCTGCAGGGTAAGAGCGGCCAGTGTTTGTGGACCTGTGTGTTGGGTAGATCTCTAACCAGGAGCGAGAGCCAATAAGCTCCCAAGCATTCACTATGTTCTCATCAATTCCATTTATATGGTGCTTGGCTTAATCGCCTCTGGCAACTCTGAGTGTTGCAAATCGTATCTCGTCTCAAACACTCGAGACAATCCCCAAGTGGCAGCTGCCCCTGTGTGGCACAAGGTGGTGGCCCATGCACCGGCCTGCGTGTGGACAAGAGCCTGTCAGTGGGGGGATGGTTGATGTGGCATCTCAGTTGTGGAGTTTGTAGGTAATGTTTAGAATTTGCTACATTTTGACCCAGACGCCAGCATGCAATGGCCGACTCGTTTTGAATGGTGCATTAGTATGTTGTACAGATACTGTTAAGCAGACGGTGCGTATTTTTTAAATTAGCTTCTTGTTAATAGGATGTAAACTAATAAAGCATATTTCAGTGCAGTAATTCAATTTAGTTAATATGCCTGTCACGAATTTAGACTGAATATTTGTCTGATGGTGTGCGTACATGTAACCTTTTGTCTTTAAGGGTCAAACATTGAATAAGTGATGTTAGGACACAGTGTGTGTTTTGCAAGTAACCTGTACAGATTACTCAGGTGAGACTCGTTGTGCTTGTGATACAGGTCAAAGGGTATTTTTGTGTTTTCAGGAAGCGTCTCCCTCTGGAGCAGCAACTCATTGTCTTTGAAATAGCGAGCACGCTCCGATCATTCATCAGTTACAAGGCATACCACTTAAAAGTTACACGTAGAGGAGATACATTCTCTACAACACGAATTATAATTTTGTATTACGTGTTGACGTAGATTTTGTCGAATTAGGACAAGAAATGCTCCTTGCTGATTGGAAAGTTACTAAAAGAATTGCACACGAGCGACGCATCCACGCAAGCTCCTGATGCTCTGTTTTGAAGTTTTAAAATGAAACAACTTTGAATTGTATTATGTTTTGAATTTGATAATTGTGTTTCTTCATTAATAGCTTGTTATTTTACATCTGGAAGACTTAATTGAAAACGACATTTCGTGTGAATTTTCTCTCGTCGTGAAGTAGATGGCATTGCCGGGGTTCTGTTCGATGCGGGGCGTTTCACCTGGTTGGGATCGCGGGATTGAGATGAGGCGACAACCGAGCTGCTGGCCGGTGCCAGAAGACCGCCGTCTGCAGAGCGATTCCAACTCGATCTGATCGCAGGTCTGTCCCTGCGCCTCCGTCGTTCATAGCAGGGGGCGCGTAGGTTTGCAGCGCCCCCTGCATGAAAGCGACGGAACGTGCAGCGTTTCGTCACAAAGTTGTGCGTAAGCGCCATAAACAAGGCGCTGTCAGCTGAACCTGCCACACGTGCAGCACGGTCAACAGGGGGCAGCCGAGAGAGAGAGCGAGGTGCGTAGGGGTCGACCAAAGGTTAACCCCCGACCCCCCACCGTGACCGGAGACTAACACCCCTGACCCCCCACCCGTCCCTAAGGCCCCTTAAGATAAGACCTTCCAGAAGGTTCTGGGAGGGGGGGGGGTCAGAAGGGAGGGGCGACCCCGACGTGGGGATAAAAGTCCGGCCCTCTGGACGGGCCGGCGGTGTTCACCAGCTCAAGCCTGAGGACATCCCAAGACGTGAAGACTGGAGCGGCACCCGGGGACCCTCAACGAGGCTCTAGCCAGAGCCGCGTTGTAGCGGACCCGAGGTGAGCTCCTGTACCCTGGCTGGGACGGCTCGTCCAGTCTTCCCTGAACGCCGCCGGGCTCAGGGACCCATGGGTGCAGAGCCCGGAGTGTGCAGGCTGCTGCTGCGGTAGAAAGGGCTGTCATTCCCGTGGGCTGTCGGGTGGAAGGGGCCGTACCCTGCGTGCTAGGAGTCGTGTCTGGAGGAGCGAGTGATTCGACAGAGTTGTTACAATGAACGCGTCGCCTCAACCAGACTTGCCCCGTGTGGTGAGTCAAGGACACGACACCGACACTAAAGAGCGTCGCCAGTGGGTTTTTCAAAGCACCTTCGTCTTACAGAAATCAATTTCGCCGTGAGCCCACCGCATACAACAATGCTCAGTCTGTAGCTCACGTGCCTTCTGCCGCGACAATGTCTGGATGTTTTCGACCTGAGGACGACTGCTCGTGTTGCGATCGAAACGTCTTGATTTATTTTTTTTTCTTACCTACGTGACTTTACTGAAAGAACCAAGAGTATGAAAGACGTCTTTGTACTGCTGATCTTGTTCATGTCAGTGTATATCGATATCCACATTGCTTACACCACCACATCATCGGTTTCATTTTATTATTCAATTCTGTTTTTTTTTGAGTAAGCAAGCAAGTGAACTGTTAATATAAAGGATTTAAAAATGAAAGATCCCCTCTGACATGCCCGCGTATATTCCCGAGGGCACTAGCGTGGCCCGTTTTTACCCACTTTCAAGAACCTGGCGGCTTCATGTAACTGCTCTATAAATAGTCTCCAGTGTACAGCGTGGGGGCAGGGATTTCATGCCATGTGGTTAGTCAACATTTGCGTCATCATGAAACGGGCGGCTAGAGTCCCTCTCGTCCCTCTGGCTTGGTATGGCTGCCACCTATGGGTCAGATGATTGTCTGCCACCATTAAGCAATTGGTAATTAAATATAGATTTTTTTTCCCCTAAACAGTGTAAAATTTAGGAAAAAACATTTCACGAAAATTAATTGTCACGCACAACGAGTCTGTGTGCAAAATGTCAGCTCGATTGGATCACGGGAAGTGGCGTTGTAAACACACGACCGAAAGATTTGCTACGGTCATAAGCAAGCACGGCGCGGAAAGCACGCAAGCAACGTGAACTTAATATAAAGGATTTAAAAATCCAGGGAAAAACTGCAAAGTCTTCTAGAAAAAAGCATGTACACCAACGCTAGTGGAAAAATCCCCGTGGATGCCAGTCAAACAACAAAAACCACAAGGACAACTTTAGATTTAAGCCATCATTCTAACTGTACTACAACAAACAAATATGGCCAAACCAAAAACTTTTGAAATCACCAAAATGAAGCCATAAGCAATGTAACAGTGATCATAGGAACTAGTGACCGAAATGTCACAATAAACGACACAAACACACGTACCAACCAAACCCTGGACGCCAAGCTGGCTGCATGAGTCACTCCATCAAACAGCAGGAGCATCAGTAGGAGTATAAAAACTATTCAAATGTCACCTTTAAAGATCTAAGATGGAGAGCTCTGAAATCAGCTCATATGCAGGTGCTCCGTGGATTGTTGCATTGCAAGGAAATGTGATGATGACAGCTTGGGAGAGGCCTCCATCACGCATAGGATTAATTTTGGTTGATAATGATGAACAGGAATCTCTCACTCGGCTTTGCCGCCTGTTGTTACATAAAAGACTCCCTCCCTGAGCTGTATCGCCACTAGGTGGCACCATATCACAATTTACTCCAATTCTGGCAATATGGTCACGAGATGCATGAAAACGTCGAGGGTCGGCCGCAGAAGAGGGCTCCGGGAGAGAGTTGGTAGCTTTTTATTCCTTCATTGCTAGGAACGAAGACTACAGTGGGTTGACTAGATGGTTTACTGTATTTACCAGGTAAGGTGGCCCCTTTGGGTTTATTGCCGACGCAACTCAACAACTTAATGCAAGATAAGCGGGACTTCCTCACTGCTCGGAAACGTGAACCAACGCTCACGGACGGCGCAGTAACGAGGATATGACCTCGCGGCTAGGAACGGGAAACGCACCATCCCTGCAGATCATTGCCAAAAACCTCGACTGCGCTGGGACAATCCCAAACAAATACAATCTCGGTTGGAATTTTCCAGAAAGCAAACCGTCCTGGATTGTTTAAAACTGTTTCCAAAGACCAGCATAAATGTTCCATTTCTCTGTTAAATGTTCCCCATCATCTCCTCTGGTTCGTGATGGCAGACTAGCGCGGTGACACACTGGGTGGGTGTGGCAGGACAAAGTGGCAAGCGAGTGGAGCAGAGGGAAAGCCAACTAGTTTCCCTTGCCAAATGAATCTAACAAAAAAAACGCACACAGAGTTGTAATGTTCGGGCCTTTAATAACCCTTGATCAAGATAAAAATGTACGTCTTGTTTGGGGCGATGTGTCAGTGGTAAAGGTCACAAGGCTATCACAATTTGTTCAACGAATTGTGCAACGCAACAGTAAATTCCTCTCCACTTAGTGCAACAAGTGAAGGATAATTTATTCCATCACGCGGTAATATTTAACTCTTAGGTTATTTCCTTGTTGCCGTTGTTGTGATGGGAAATGAACAGAAACACATTCCTGCGGAGGGAGCTGGCAGGAACGTTGGGTTGCTCGGTCAATGGCCTGCAGGGTCAACGGCAGCGTGGTGTATTCCGCAAATATGCCCGACTGTGAGGGCGGGCACAAGCCGGCGTGAGTAGGTGAAACGTTGAGTTTTATAAGGGCACCACGGGGTGACCAGCCCCCCCACCCAGCCTCTCCCCACCCAGCCCCACCCTCCCCACCCAGCCCCTCCCTCCCCACCCAGCCCCACCCCTCCCACCCCCCACCCAGCCCCCCCCTCTCACCCCCCACCCAGCCCCACCCTCCCCACCCAGCCCCTCCCCACCCTCCCCTCTCCACCCAGCCCCACCCCTCCCCACCCAGCCCCTCCCTGCACGACGGACGGACGGACGGACAATAATCCCCTGTGGGCTGGTGTAACCAGGAGGTTCCTACCAGTAACAATGTTGCCAATTGCTTCGTTTTTATTTGGAAAGTCCCGGCTCTCCCGTGACGAGGTGGATCCGCACGACGATGTGTGTGAAGTGACTGTCATCGACAACACGACGATGAGGTGACGACGTGTATCCCACCGGCGAGGGTGGTGAATGGTGTCGTGGCTCTGGGGGCGGAGGGGCGTGAGATGTGGCTCACATTTCCTGAATGACTTGGTCAAGGTGCCACGTGCACGTGCATCTCACAGCGCGATTTGGGCAATTAGAACACACGACGGAATTGATGTAACACCTGCTTGCTTCCTCAATTAAAGCCCATCGAGAATCACTTATTCTGAATGTGTTTGTGTGCATCGATTAGGGGCCGTCATAAAATGACGTCACGCACCTGGCGTGAGTCATTTATGGACGGCCCCTTAATACCTTTTCCTAGAGGATTTCCCCACGGCCAAGTCGGCCGGTGGTCATCATTGGTTGCCTCCCAACCACGCGGTGTTCACACCCAACTGCTGCAGGCGTGTGTGTGTATGGTGAGTGTCTGTGTGTGTAGGTGAGTGTCTGTGATGTGTGTAGGTGAGTGTCTGTGTGTGTGTAGGTGAGTGTCTGTGTGGGTAGGTGAGTGTCTGTGTGTGTGTAGGTGAGTGTCTGATGTGTGTGTAGGTGAGTGTTCTGTGTGTAGGTGTGTCTGTGTCACCCTGTGTGTGTAGGTGAGTGTCTTGTGTGTGTGTAGGTGAGTGATCTGTTGTGTGGTGTAGGTGTGTGTCACTGTGTGTGGTGTGTGTCACTGTGTGTGTGGTGAGTGTCTTGTGTGTGTAGGTGTGTGCACTGTGTGTGTGGTGAGTGTCTGTGTGGTGTAGGTGGTGTGTCACTGTGTGTGTGGTGATGGTCTGTGTGTGTGTAGGTGAGTGTCTGTGTGTAGGTGTGTGTCACTGTGTGTGTAGGTGAGTGTCGTGTGTGTAGGTGTGTGTCACTGTGTGTTAGGTCAGTGTATGTGTGTGTGTAGGTGTGTGTCACTGTGTGTGTAGGTGAGTTTCTGGTGTGTGTGTAGGTGTGTGCCACTGTGTGTGTGGTGAGTGTCTGTGTGTGTGTAGGTGTGTGTCACTGTGTGTGTAGGTACAGTGTCTGTGTGTGTGTAGGTGTGTGTCACTGTGTGTGTAGTGAGTGTCTGTGTGTGTGTAGGTGTGTGCACTGTGTGTTGTGGTGAGTGTCTGTGTGTGTGTAGGTGTGTGTCACTGTGTGTGTAGGTGAGTGTCTGTGTGTGTGTAGTGTGTGTCACTGTGTATGTGTGTGAGTGTCTCTGTGGTGTAGGTGTGTGTCACTGTGTGTGTGGTGAGTGTCTGTGTGTATAGGTTGTGTGTCACTGTGTGTGTGGTGAGTGTCTGTGTGTGTGTAGGTGTGTTGTCACCTGTGTGTGTGGTGAGGGTGTGTGTGTAGTGTGTGTCAACTGTGTGTGTGGTGAGTGTCTGTGTGTGTAGGGTGTGTCACTGTGTGTGGTGAGTGTCTGTGTGTGTAGCTGAGTGTCACTGTGTGTGTAGCTGAGTGTCACTGTGGTGTGTAGCTGAGTGTCACTGTGTGTGTAGCTGAGTGTCACTGTGTGTGTAGGTGAGTGTCACTGTGTGTGTGTAGCTGTGTGTGTGTAGCTGAATATCACTGTGTGTGTGTAGCTGAGTGTCACTGTGTGGTAGGCTGAGTGTCACTGTGTGTAGCTGAGTGTCACTGTGTGTGTAGCTGAGTGTGTAGCTGAGTGTCACTGTGTGTGTGTAGCTAAGTGTCAGTGTGTGTTAGCTGAGTGTCACTGTGTGTAGCTATGTGTGTGTAGGTGAGTGTCACTGTGTGTTGTAGCTGAGTTCACTGTGTGTAGCTGTGTGTGTGTAGCTGGAGTGTCACTGTGTGTAGCTGAGTGTCACTGTGTGTGCTGTGTGTGTGTAGCTGAGTGTCACTGTGTGTATCCGAGTGCCACTGTGTGTAGCTGTGTGTGTGTAGCTGAGTGTCACTGTGTGTAGCTGTGTGTGTGTAGCTGAGTGTCACTGTGTATAGCGGAGTGTCACTGTGTATAGCTGAGTGTCACTGTGTGTAGCCGAGTGTCACTGTGGTGTAGCTGTGTGTGTGTAGCTGAGTGTCACTGTGTGTAGCTGAGTGTCACTGTGTGTAGCTGAGTGTCACTGTGTGTAGCTGTGTGTGTGTAGCTGAGTGTCACTGTGTATAGCTGAGTGTCACTGTGTGTAGCCGAGTGTCACTGTGTGTAGGTGTGTGTGTGTAGCTGAGTGTCACTGTGTGTAGTGTTGTGTGTACTTGAGTGTCACTGTGTGTAGCTGAGTGTCACTGTGTGTGTAGCTGCTGCTATGCGTGTGACGAGGTGGTCTGGCTCGACCGTCACAGCGGCACTGTGACACTCCGCGAGATGGCGCGCAGCCAGCGCCTCGCCACGCGGCAGACGGCGCCATGCGGCGCGCGAGTCCACCGCTGGGCACCGCCGCACCGCCCCCTCCTCCTTCCTGCGCATTTGCTGCTGCTCTCACGGCGGCCTTCCTTCTACTCGCGAGTGGGGTAAGAGAG
Source organism: Lethenteron reissneri (assembly GCF_015708825.2). NCBI lineage: Eukaryota > Metazoa > Chordata > Hyperoartia > Petromyzontiformes > Petromyzontidae > Lethenteron > Lethenteron reissneri. The sequence continues at coordinate 11,902 of NW_026891464.1, forward strand.
AGAAGCCGGGCTCGTCGAGAAGCCGGGCTCGTCCGCGCGGCGTTGTGACGGGGGGGGGGGGGCGCTGCCGATGGCGATGTCGGGTCGCTGTGAAGATCGTCGAGGGAGAAGTCTGCACGCTTGCTGCGCTGCCTGCGGCGTTCGCTCGCGTGGTCACGGTGCCGCCGGCGGCTTCTCCGTCCACGCGCCCGTCCGTGGCTTCCGTTCTGCCTGCCCGATGGCTGCAGGCGCTGTCCGCGGACACGATCTGCGGCAAGATTCCGGGACTGACGCCACAGCAGCGGGCGCTGTGCCGGAGCCACCCGGAACGCGATGGTCGCTGTCGGCGAGGGCGCGCGGCTGGGAATCGGCGAGTGCCGGCACCAGTTCCAATTCAGCCGCTGGAATTGCTCGGGCGCTGGGTGATAGGAGACGGTGTTCGGCCAGGAGCTCCCAGGCGGTGAGCGCCCCGACTCGGCGTCAGTTCGGCAGAGGGGCGGACCCCGCGGTGTGCGGTCACCCTGTGGCGTCTCTCTCTGAATTCTAGAAACTCGCAACGCGTCACGTTTCTTATTTATTTAAAAGTTTTTTCATTTCTCAGATCATGGGCAGTCCTCTGCCTAGAACAGGAAAAAGAACAGGAGAAAGCAATGACCACAACCCGAGCCGGTGATCCTGTTGTAACAACCAGTGCCTGCACCACTCTCCCTGACAGCAGGTGCACGAGTATGAAACACGAGAAACACATCCTGCCAACAACCTTTGAGCGAAGAAGTTTTACCCGTCGCCAGGGAAGAAACATGAATCCGCCTACCCTCGCAGCGGAGGCCGTCCTCAAACTCTGTGCCACCACGGGGGTGGAGGCCACCGCCATTTCTCATTTGCAGCGTCACTGCCCACCATCTCTGTCTCCACCTACACCACCCTTTCCAACGGCCGACATGCAGGTGCCCTTAATCACTCTCCCGCGCGCCGCCCACAGGGCCGCCTCCTTCACGGCGCTTACGACGGCCCACGCCTGAGCCCAGACCCTCCCCCCGCCCTCTGTCTGAACATCCCCAAATTATATTAGGCAATGTGGCCTTTACTGGACAAAAATGAGGCAGCAGAGGGCTGACATAACTCCCACACCCTCCCGAGCAAATGGGCACTGAGGGTGCGGGCCAATCTTCGGAACACATGACCGTCTTTATTCCGGCCTGTCCCAGGCCGCCAGCCAGGATAAATCCCATTGCCTTTTCGTCAGGGCTGGCGATGTTACGTTTTTCTAAAGTAGTCGGTGCACGGCACCCCGTGCACCTGGCACCTCTGTACCAGCCTGCTGCTTAGACGTCTTCCGCCAGGACGTCCCTGGGAATCCACGACGCGCGTGTCGGGCCGGCTCACGCCTCAACGACGTTGTTTCGCTTGCCCGCGGTGCGACTGACCACCCCTGAGGCAAGCCGCGGGGGTGCCGCGGCGGGCAACGAAGCCGTCCTGGCCACCGCAGGAGCCACGCCTGCCTGTGCGTACGTAACGAGGCTTCACCTGGAGTCCATTGGAGGAAATACAGGTGCAGCGTGTCGCAGACCAGGATCGTGGCGAGGGTGCACGTGATATTCGGGGCGCCCCTCCCCACCGTTCTCGAACGATTTTATATTATACATTCGTTTTTCCGTTCCACTCGGCCCCCATCGCGCCCCACCCCTCCCCAGATGAACCTGAAGACAATTCGCTGCAGTCTTTTCGCAATTTGCGCGCCCGGCGAGATCACGTAGGCCCGGTAGATAAGTGTCGGGAGGATTTCCACCCTCGTGACCAACATTCTACCTTCCATTGGAAGGCGCCTGTCCGCCCGGCCGGCCGGGCGGACAGGATCTTGATCCCCTCTCCCAGCACCGTTATACCGGTGGACGGCCCTCGAATAGCCTGGGGTCACTGAAGATCAGCATCTCACTCTTCCTCACATTTACGTTAGATCCCGAGGCCAAAAATAATCTATCCGCGAGTCCTAGGGCCTCCCATACCGAGGAGACATCCCCACAGGAAATGACGACATCGTCCATACACATGGCTATTTTTGCTGGCTCCCTACACCCCTTTAATCCGCTGATTTCCCCTGACCGCCTGGGCAAAGGGCTCCATTCACAACATGAATGACACCGGTGACATAGGGAGACACCCCTGTCGCACACCTGACCCAGTTGGTATCTCCTCAGAGAGGACTCCATGTATCAGCAGGCTGCCCGTGAGCTTATGATACAGCAGTTGCCTTATCCAGCCGATCAATTGTTTCCCCACCCCCATCACCGCGACCCCGCGTCTCCCCCCCCACCTCCCACGCGTCCCTGCTCCACCACCCTGCTGCTCACACCGCCCCCCCCCCCCCCGTGCGTGGGCTCCCCGACACGAGCAGGTAGCCGAGAAGCGGCCTTCGCGCACGCCGTGATGGCGGCGGCCGTGGCGTACGCCATCACGGCGGCGTGCGGCCGGGGCGACCGGAGCTGGTGCGGCTGCGACGGCGCCAAGCAGGGCGGCTTCTACGATGCACAGGGCGGCTGCTCGGCCGACCTCAGCCACAGCCTCGAGTTCTCGCGCCTCTTCGTGGACGCGCGCGAGGTCCAGCGGAGCGCGCGCACGCTCATGAACCTGCACAACAACGCCGCCGGGCGCAAGGTGCCAGCGATTTCCCCACACCAAGCACTCCTCCAGATCCAATCCAACGCAGGCGCTGAAAACAAAATCACCCACCCCTCCCCACTCTCTCCCCCCCCCCTTCCCACCCCCCATTATCCTACCTCTTCTCCTCGTCATTTTTCCGGCACAATGCTTATTTTTAGCTAAGGAAAGCTGTCTCGAGTGCGGACCAATTAACTTCAAGGACAGTGCATATCATTATCATCATCAGAGTTGTTTCTTTTTGTTTGCATTTTGACTGCTTGTGTTGTGGTTCTTGTGGTTCTTGCAAACATGATGTCAGTTTTTGTACCAGTTGAAAGGGTAAAAACCTATCACTATATTTTGCCACTGGTAAAGGAGGTGTCTCATAGTGTAAATGGGGTTGTTGCTGGGCTCTGGTCCAATCACGCGGCCCGGGGTATTGGGGGGCGGAGCCTGGTCTGCGGGGCGTGTGGAGGGGCCACCGTTCACCTCGGCTCCAATGGGAGGCGAGGTGAATGGGGGCGGAGCCAGCGGGGCATTATGGGAAGGCCGGATCTGACGATCCGGAAGGGAGGAGTCAGGATCACGTGGGGGGAATGTATATTAGTGGGAGCCCGGAAGAGATCGGGGCAGTCGTGGAAGTTGAGGCTGAGCCACGCTGGGTGGTGAGAGAGAGATCCGCGCCATCGGCCACGTGGCCGAAGGTCCTCAGCACGCCGTCGGCCAGCGGGGTGCGGAGTGCGGGAGTAGAGGAGCTAACGGAGGAGCGTGCGTGGCACGCGAGAGGAGACGACGCTGGTCCGTGGAGGAGACCAGCGGGGTGCGGAGAAGAACCTAAATAGAAGACAAGCGGAGACCAGCAGTGGCTGACGGAGTCTTTTATTACATGTTTGTGTGTTGCCATAAAGGCTCATATATTGGAAAACTCCAGCACAATTGCCGCTGGTGTAATAAAATTATTAAAGTCAAAGTCTGTCTCTGTCTCTCTGTGTCTCTCTCTGTCTCTCTCTGTCTCTCTCTGTCTTTCTGTCTCCCCCCCCCCCCCACTTGTCCCCACCTACCTCCCCGATGCTCTCCTGCCCTCTCGTCTCTTCCCCCCCCACGTGCCGCCAGGTGCTGGAGGAGAAGATGAAGCCGGTGTGCAAGTGCCACGGAGTGTTGGGCTCGTGCACCACCAGGACGTGCTGGGCCACGCTGCCCCAGTTCCGCGAGGTGGGCTCCGCGCTCAAGCGCAAGTACGACGAGGCGGTCCACGTGGAGCCGGTGCACGCCGGCCGCTACCGCCACCGCTACCCCGCCTTCCTCCAGGCGAGGCGCTCGCGCGGCCACCGCAAGCCGCTCCACACGGAGCTCGTGTTCACCGAGAGCTCGCCTAGCTACTGCGAGGAGGACCGGCTGACGGGCAGCGTGGGCACGCGCGGCCGCCCGTGCGACCGCACGTCGCCGCACGCCGACGGCTGCGAGCTGCTGTGCTGCGGCCGCGGCTACGACACGCGCCGGTACACGCGCTCGTGGCATTGCAAGTGCGAGTTCCGCTGGTGCTGCTACGTGCGCTGCAGCACGTGCAGCGAGGGGGCGGAGGAGTACACGTGCAAGTGACGGCGGCGGCGGCTTGCTGGGAAGCTGGGGCCCCGACTAATCCGCCGGCTCGATCGCGCCCCGTCGACTGTCGGCCATGGCCCCCACGGGCCTCGCCCCTGGCAACAACAATCATGGCCGGACAAAATTGTCAGCGGATGTCGCTGCCTGATGGCGCGGCTGTCGTTCCGCACCTCGCAGTTGCCCTCAACTCCCCTCCCTCACTCCACCCCACCCACCGCCACCCTGCGGATTGCCGACGGGGTGGGGGGGGGGCGCCAGGCGGATCCCTGCAAGAGTGAGATCTGCAATCGGCTCCCGAGCCTGGGACAAAGTAGCCACCGAGATCTCAGCATGATGGGAGAGAGAGGAGGAGTCGGTGACTCGTCCACATCGCTCACCCTGCCCTGCCCCTCCCCCCACCACCACCTCTGCCCCTCCAACCACATGCCGCTTCTCCCACTCAGATTTGCTGACCACGAGGACCCACAAGTTCTGTATGTCGCCGGCACCGAGTGCAGCATCTCCCA
>NW_026891465.1:0-10000 GCF_015708825.2 Lethenteron reissneri
CTGGGTAGAGAGACACTGGGTAGAGAGACACTGGGTAGTGAGACACTGGGTAGAGAGACACTGGGTAGAGAGACACTGGGTAGTGAGACACTGGGTAGAGAGACACTGGGTAGAGAGACACTGGGTAGAGAGACACTGGGTGGTGAGACACTGGGTAGTGAGACACTGGGTAGAGAGACACTGGGTAGTGAGACACTGGGTAGAGAGACACTGGGTAGAGAGACACTGGGTAGAGAGACACTGGGTAGAGAGACACTGGGTAGTGAGACACTGGGTAGTGAGACACTGGGTAGAGAGACACTGGGTAGAGAGACACTGGGTAGAGAGACACTGGGTAGAGAGACACTGGGTAGAGAGACACTGGGTAGAGAGACACTGGGTAGAGACACTGGGTAGAGAGACACTGGGTAGTGAGACACTGGGTAGTGAGACACTGGGTAGAGAGACACTGGGTAGTGAGACACTGGGTAGAGAGACACTGGGTAGAGAGACACTGGGTAGTGAGACACTGGGTAGAGAGACACTGGGTAGTGAGACACTGGGTAGAGAGACACTGGGTAGTGAGACACTGGGTAGTGAGACACTGGGTAGATGAGGCACGGGGTTAGTGAGACACTGGGTAGAGAGCACTGGGTAGTGAGACACTGGGTAGAGAGACACTCGTGGTAGAGAGACCACTGGGTAGAGAGACACTGGGTAGAGAGACACTGGGTAGAGAGACACTGGGTAGAGAGACACTGACTTGCCCCTCCCCCTGAAATCTCTCGACCAATCGCAGCCTCCCCCCGGAGTTCCCGGTGGCCAATCGGCGGCCTTCAAGGCGGAACCGGCCGACCAATCGGGTGGCGGTGGAGGCGGAGCCTCGGCGGGCGACGGCCAATCAGAGGAGGGGATGTTGGGGGGGCTGGAGGCGGTGAAACGGAGGGTGATGGGTGGCACCTACAGCTCCACGGTGAGTCGCGTGGAGTCAGTTAGAGAGTAGTTAGTTAGTGTAGTTAGTTACTACTTAGTATATAGCGTAGTAGTTAGTTAGTATAGTTAGTGTAGTGTAGTTAGTTACTACTTAGTATATAGCGTAGTAGTTAGTTAGTATAGTTAGTTACTACTTAGTATATAGTGTAGTAGTTAGTTAGTATATAGTTAGTGTGTAGTTAGTTAGTGTAGTTAGTTACTACTTAGTATATAGTGTAGTAGTTAGTTAGTGTAGTTAGTTACTACTTAGTATATAGTGTAGTAGTTAGTTAGTGTAGTTAGTTACTACTTAGTATATAGTGTAGTAGTTAGTTAGTAGAGTTAGTGTAGTGTAGTTAGTATAGTTAGTTAGTAGTGTATAGTGTAGTTAATATAGTGTAGTTAGTGTAGTTAGTGTACTAGTCGAGTTAGTTAGTAGTTAGTATAGTTAGTAATGTAGTTAGTGTGTAGTTAGTAGTAGTTAGTATAGTTAGTAGTGTAGTTAGTATAGTTAGTAGTTAGTAGTTAGTATAGTTAGTAGTGTAGTTAGTGTGTAGTTAGTATAGTTAGTAATGTAGTTAGTAGTGTAGTTAGTGTGTAGTTAGTATAGTTAGTAATGTAGTTAGTAGTGTAGTTAGTAGTAGTTAGTATAGTTAGTAGTGTAGTTAGTTAGTAGTTAGTATAGTTAGTAATGTAGTTAGTAGTGTAGTTAGTGTGTAGTTAGTAGTAGTTAGTATAGTTAGTAGTGTAGTTAGTGTGTAGTTAGTATAGTTAGTAATGTAGTTAGTAGTGTAGTTAGTAGTAGTTAGTATAGTTAGTAGTGTAGTTAGTGTGTAGTTAGTATAGTTAGTAATGTAGTTAGTAGTGTAGTTAGTAGTAGTTAGTATAGTTAGTAGTGTAGTTAGTGTGTAGTTAGTATAGTTAGTAATGTAGTAGTGTTAGTAGTAGTAGTTAGTATAGTTAGTAGTGTAGTTAGTAGTGTAGTTAGTGTGTAGTTAGTATAGTTAGTAATGTAGTTAGTAGTGTAGTTAGTGTGTAGTTAGTATAGTTAGTAATGTAGTTAGTAGTGTAGTTAGTGTGTAGTTAGTATAGTTAGTAATGTAGTTAGTAGTGTAGTTAGTGTGTGTAGTTAGTATAGTTAGTAATGTAGTTAGTGTGTAGTTAGTAGTAGTTAGTATAGTTAGTAGTGTAGTTAGTAGTAGTTAGTATAGTTAGTAGTGTAGTTAGTGTGTAGTTAGTAGTAGTTAGTAATGTAGTTAGTAGTGTAGTTAGTAGTTGTTAGTATAGTTAGTAATGTAGTTAGTGTGTAGTTAGTAGTAGTTAGTGTAGTTAGTAGTGTAGTTAGTAGTAGTTAGTATAGTTAGTAGTGTAGTTAGTGTGTAGTTAGTATAGTTAGTAATGTAGTTAGTGTGTAGTTAGTAGTAGTTAGTATAGTTAGTAGTGTAGTTAGTGTGTAGTTAGTGTGTAGTTAGTAGTAGTTAGTATAGTTAGTAATGTAGTTAGTGTGTAGTTAGTAGTGTAGTTAGTAGTGTAGTTAGTATAGTTAGTAATGTAGTTAGTAGTGTAGTTAGTAGTAGTTAGTATAGTTAGTAATGTAGGTAGTGTGTAGTTAGTAGTAGTTAGTATAGTTAGTAGTGTAGTTAGTAGTGTAGTTAGTAGTTGTTAGTATAGTTAGTGTGTAGTTAGTGTGTAGTTAGTAGTAGTTAGTATAGTTAGTAGTGTAGTTAGTAGTGTAGTTAGTAGTAGTTAGTATAGTTAGTAATGTAGTTAGTAGTGTAGTTAGTAGTAGTTAGTATAGTTAGTAGTGTAGTTAGTGTGTAGTTAGTAGTAGTTAGTATAGTTAGTATAGTTAGTAATGTAGTTAGTGTGTAGTTAGTAGTAGTTAGTATAGTTAGTAGTGTAGTTAGTAGTGTAGTTAGTAGTAGTTAGTATAGTTAGTAGTGTAGTTAGTGTGTAGTTAGTAGTAGTTAGTATAGTTAGTAATGTAGTTAGTGTGTAGTTAGTAGTAGTTAGTATAGTTAGTAGTGTAGTTAGTGTGTAGTTAGTAGTAGTTAGTATAGTTAGTAGTGTAGTTAGTAGTGTAGTTAGTAGTAGTTAGTATAGTTAGTAGTGTAGTTAGTGTGTAGTTAGTAGTAGTTAGTATAGTTAGTAGTGTAGTTAGTAGTGTAGTTAGTAGTAGTTAGTATAGTTAGTAGTGTAGTTAGTGTGTAGTTAGTAGTAGTTAGTATAGTTAGTAGTGTAGTTAGTGTGTAGTTAGTAGTAGTTAGTATAGTTAGTAGTGTAGTTAGTGTGTAGTTAGTGTGTAGTTAGTAGTAGTTAGTATAGTTAGTAATGTAGTTAGTAGTGTAGTTAGTGTGTAGTTAGTATAGTTAGTAGTGTAGTTAGTAGTGTAGTTAGTGTGTAGTTAGTATAGTTAGTAATGTAGTTAGTAGTGTAGTTAGTGTGTAGTTAGTAGTAGTTAGTATAGTTAGTAGTGTAGTTAGTAGTTGTTAGTAGTAGTTAGTATAGTTAGTAATGTAGTTAGTAGTGTAGTTAGTGTGTAGTTAGTAGTAGTTAGTATAGTTAGTAGTGTAGTTAGTAGTTGTTAGTAGTTGTTAGTATAGTTAGTAATGTAGTTAGTAGTGTAGTTAGTGTGTAGTTAGTAGTAGTTAGTAGTGTAGTTAGTGTGTAGTTAGTATAGTTAGTAATGTAGTTAGTAGTGTAGTTAGTGTGTAGTTAGTAGTAGTTAGTATAGTTAGTAGTGTAGTTAGTGTGTAGTTAGTAGTAGTTAGTATAGTTAGTAATGTAGTTAGTAGTGTAGTTAGTGTGTAGTTAGTAGTAGTTAGTATAGTTAGTAGTGTAGTTAGTAGTTGTTAGTAGTTGTTAGTATAGTTAGTGTGTAGTTAGTGTGTAGTTAGTAGTAGTTAGTATAGTTAGTAGTGTAGTTAGTGTGTAGTTAGTAGTAGTTAGTATAGTTAGTAATGTAGTTAGTAGTAGTTAGTATAGTTAGTAGTGTAGTTAGTAGTGTAGTTAGTGTGTAGTTAGTATAGTTAGTAATGTAGTTAGTAGTAGTTAGTATAGTTAGTAGTGTAGTTAGTAGTTGTTAGTGTGTAGTTAGTGTGTAGTTAGTAGTAGTTAGTATAGTTAGTAGTGTAGTTAGTATAGTTAGTAGTGTAGTTAGTAGTAGTTAGTATAGTTAGTAGTGTAGTTAGTGTGTAGTTAGTATAGTTAGTAGTGTAGTTAGTATAGTTAGTAGTGTAGTTAGTATAGTTAGTAGTGTAGTTAGTGTGTAGTTAGTATAGTTAGTAATGTAGTTAGTAGTAGTTAGTATAGTTAGTAGTGTAGTTAGTAGTTGTTAGTGTGTAGTTAGTGTGTAGTTAGTAGTAGTTAGTATAGTTAGTAGTGTAGTTAGTATAGTTAGTAGTATAGTTAGTAGTGTAGTTAGTATAGTTAGTAGTGTAGTTAGTGTGTAGTTAGTATAGTTAGTAGTGTAGTTAGTAGTGTAGTTAGTAGTTGTTAGTATAGTTAGTAGTGTAGTTAGTGTGTAGTTAGTAGTAGTTAGTATAGTTAGTAGTGTAGTTAGTAGTTAGTAGTTAGTGTAGTTAGTAGTTAGTATAGTTAGTGTAGTATACTAGTAGTGTATAGTGTAGTGTAGTTAGTATAGTGTATAATGTTGTGTAGTTAGTGTATAGTGTAGTGTATAGTGTAGTTAGTTAGTATAGTGTATAATGTTGTGTAGTTAGTGTATAGTGTAGTGTATAGTGTAGTTAGTTAGTATAGTGTATAATGTTGTGTAGTTAGTGTATAGTGTAGTGTATAGTGTAGTGTATAGTGTAGTTAGTTAGTAGTTAGTGTAGTAGTGTGTAGTGTAGTAGTGTGTAGTGTAGTGTATAGTGTAGTGTATAGTGTAGTGTATAGTGTAGTAGTGTATAGTGTAATGTAGTGTATAGTGTAGTAGTGTGTAGTGTAGTAGTGTATAGTGTAATGTAGTGTATAATGTAGTGTATCTGTGTCTCCGTGTCTGTCTCTCCGTGTCTCTCCGCGTCTCTCTGTGTCTCTGTCTCTCTGTCTCTCTCTGTCTCTCTCCGTGTCTCCTCTCTGTCTCTCTGTCTCTCTCTGTCTCTCTCCGTGTCTCTCTCTGTCTCTCTGTCTCTCTCTGTGTCTCTCTCTGTGTCTCTCTGTGTCTCTCTCTGTCTCTCTGTCTCTCTCTGTGTCTCTCTCTGTGTCTCTCTGTCTCTCTCTGTGTCTCTCTCTCTGTCTCCGTGTCTCTGTGTCTCTCCGTGTCTCTCCCTGTCGCTCTCTGTGTGTCTGTGTCTCTCTCTGTGTCTCTCTCCATGTCTGTGTCTCTCTCTGTGTCTCTCTCTGTCTCTCTGTCTCTCTCTGTCTCTCTCTCCGTGTCTCTCTCTGTGTCTCTCTGTCTCCGTGTCTCTCTGTCTCCGTGTCTCTCTGTCTCTGTGTCTCTCCGTGTCTCTCTCTGTCGCTCTCTGTGTGTCCGTGTCTCTCTCCGTGTCTCTCTCCATGTCTGTGTCTCTCTCTGTGTCTCTCTCTGTCTCTCTCTGTGTCTCTCTCTCTGTCTCCGTGTCTCTGTGTCTCTCCGTGTCTCTCTCTGTCGCTCTCTGTGTGTCTGTGTCTCTCTCTGTGTCTCTCTCTATGTCTGTGTCTCTCTCTGTGTCTCTCTCTGTCTCTCTGTCTCTCTCTGTGTCTCTCTCTCTGTCTCCGTGTCTCTCTCTGTGTCTCTCTGTCTCTCTCTGTGTCTCTCTGTCTCCGTGTCTCTCTGTCTCCGTGTCTCTCCGTGTCTCTCTCTGTCGCTCTCTGTGTGTCTGTGTCTCTCTCTGTGTCTCTCTCCATGTCTGTGTCTCTGTGTGTCTGTCTCTGTGTCTCTCTCCGTGTCTCTCCGTGTCTCTGTGTCTCTCTCCGTGTCTCTCTCCATGTCTGTGTCTCTGTGTGTCTGTCTCTGTGTCTCTCTCCGTGTCTCTCCGTGTCTCTGTGTCTCTCTCCGTGTCTCTCTCCGTGTCTCTCCGTGTCTCTGTGTCTCTCTCTCCGTGTCTTTCTCTCTGTGTCTCTGTGTCTCTCTCTGTGTCTCCGTGTCTCTCTCTGTGTGTCTCTGTCTCTCCGTGTCTCTGTCTCTCTCTCTCCGTGTCTGTCTCCGTGTCTCTGTGTCTCTCCGTCTCTGTGTCTCCGTGTCTGTCTCTGTGTCTCCGTGTCTCCGTGTCTGTCTCCGTGTCTGTCTGTGTCTCCGTGTCTCTGGGCGTCTCTGTCTGCAGTGCGGCTTTGTGCAGGACGTGGTGGCCGCCATCTCCACGCCGGGCGCGGCCCGTGCCACCCACCTCAAGGCCACCTTCATGCAGGTGAGAGCCCCACGGCATGCTGGGTAATCACCCCAGTGCGTGCTGTATGTGTCTGTATGTATGTGTGTGTGTGTCTGTGTGTGTCTATGTATGTATGTGTGTGTGTGTGTCTGTGTGTGTCTGTGTGTGTCTGTGTGTGTCTATGTATGTGTGTGTGTGTGTCTGTGTGTGTGTGTGTATGTGTCTGTGTCTGTATGTATGTGTGTGTGTGTGTCTGTGTGTGTCTATGTATGTGCGTGTATGTCTGTGTGTGTCTGTGTCTCTGTATCTGTGTGTGACTGTGTGTGTGTGTCTGTGTGTGTCTATGTATGTGTCTGTGTGTATGTGTCTATGTGTGTGTGTCTGTGTGTGTATGTGTCTGTGTCTGTATGTATGTGTGTGTGTGTCTGTGTGTGTCTATGTATGTGCGTGTATGTGCGTGTATGTGCGTGTATGTGTGTGTGACTGTGTGTGTGTGTCTGTCTGTATGTATATGTCTGTATGTATGTGTCTGTGTCTGTATGTATGTATGTATGTGTGTGTATGTGACTGTATGTATGTCTGTCTGTGTATGTGACTGTGTGTGTCTCTGTGTGACTGTGTGTATGTATGTCTGTGACTGTGTATGTGTCTCTGTGTGTATGTGTGTGTGACTGTATGTCTGTATGTATGTCTGTATGTGTGTGACTATGTATGTATGTGACTGTGACTGTGTATGTGACTGTGTGTATGTGTATGTATGTGTCTCTGCGTGACTGTGTGTGACTGTGTGTGTGTGTGACTGACTGTATGACTGTATGTGACTGTGTGTATGTCTGTGTGACTGTATGTGACTGTGTGTATGTATGTATGACTGTGTATGTATGTGACTGACTGTGACTGTGTGTATGTATGACTGTGTGTGTGTGTGACTGACTGTGACTGTGTGTATGTATGACTGTGTGTGTGTGTGACTGACTGTGTCTCTGTGTGTGTATGTGTGTGTGTGTCTGTGCGTGTGTGTATGTATGTGACTGTGTGTGACTGTGTGTGTATGTGTGTGTATGTATGTGACTGTGTATGTGTGTGACTGTGTGTATGTGCGTGTGTGTGTATGTGTGTGACTGTGTGTGTGTGTGTATGTATGCGTGTGTGACTGTGTGTATGGGAACTGTATGTATGTGTGTGACTGACTGTGACTGTGTGTGTGTATGTGTGTGACTGTGTGTGTGTGTGTGTGTATGTGACTGTATGTATGTCTGTGTGTATGCGTATGTGACTGTATGTGTGTGTATGTATGTATGTGTATGACTGTGTATGTGTGTATGTATGTGTGACTGTGCGTGTGTGTGACTGTGTGACTGTGTGTGTGACTGTGTGTGACTGTGTGTGTGACTGTGTGTGTCTCTGTGTGTATGTGTGTGTATGTGTGACTGTGACTGTGTGTATGTGACTGTGTGACTATGTCTGTGTGTATGTGACTGTGTCTGTATGTGTGTGTCTCTGTGTGTGTCTCTGTGTGTGTGTGACTATGTGTGTGTGTCTGTGTGTATGTGTGTGTATGTATGTATGTGTCTCTGCGTGACTGTGTGCGTGTGTGTGTGTGTATGCGTGTGTGACTGACTGTGCGTGTGACTGTGTGTATGTCTGCGTGTATGTGACTGACTGTGCGCGTGTATGCACGTGACTGTGACTAGTTGATGGAGCAGCTGTTCCCGTGTGTATGTATGTGACTGTGTGTGTATGTGTATGACTGTGTGTATGTGACTGTGTATATGCGTGTGACTGTGCGTGACTGTGCGTGAGTGACTGTGCGTGCTGTGTGAGTAGTTGATGGAGCAGCTGTTCCCGTGTGTATGTATGTGTGTGACTGTGTATGTGTGTATGACTGTGCGTGTGTGTGTGTGACTGTGTATGTGTGTGACTGTGTGTATGTGTCTCTGCGTGCTGTGTGAGTAGTTGATGGAGCAGCTGTTCCCGTGGCTGTGTGTATGTGACTATGTGTGTGTGTGTATGTGTGTGTGTGTATGTGTGTGTATGCGTGTGTATGACTATATGTATGTATATGTGTGTGTAACTGTGTATGTATGTGACTGTGTGTATGTATGTGCCTGTGTGTGTGTGTATGTGCCTGTGTGTATGTGTATGTATGTGACTGTGTATGACTGTGTGTGTGTATGACTGTGTGTATGTGTATATATGCATGTGTAACTGTGTGTGTATGTATGTGACTGTGTGTATGTGTATGTATGTGTATGTGTATGACTGTGTATGACTGTGTATGACTGTGTATGACTGTGTGTGTGTATGTGACTGTGTGAGTAGTTGATGGAGCAGCTGTTCCCGTGTGTGTGTATATGTATATATGTATGTGACTGTGTGTGTATGTGTATGTATGTGTGTGTGTAACTGTGTATGTGTATGTATGTATGTGTATGTATGTGTGTGTGTAACTGTGACTGTGTATATGTGCGTGTGTAACTGAGTAGTTGATGGAGCAGCTGTTCCCGTGTGTGTGTATGTGACTGTGTGTGACTATGTATGTGTGTGTGTGTGTGACTGTGTGTGTGTGTGTAACTGAGTAGTTGATGGAGCAGCTGTTCCCATGGCTGTGTGTGTATGTGTGTATGTGTGTAACTGTGTGTGTGTATGTGTGTGTGTATGTGTGTGTATGTGACTGTGTGTGACTATGTATGTGTGTGTGTGTGACTGTGTGTGTGTGTGTGTATGACTGTGTGTATATGTGTGTGTGTAACTGAGTAGTTGATGGAGCAGCTGTTCCCGTGGCTGTGTGTGTATGTGTGTATGTAACTGTGTGTGTATGTGTGTGTATGTGTAACTGTGTGTGTGTGTGACTATGTATGTGACTATGTGTGTGACTATGTATGTGTGTGTATGTGTCTGTGCGTGTAGTTGATGGAGCAGCTGTTCCCGTGGCTGTGTGTGTATGTGTGACTATGTGTGTGTGTGTAACTGTGTGTGTATGTGTGACTGTGTGTGTGTGTAACTGTGTGTGTATGTGTGTGTGCGTGTGTGACTGTGTATGTGACTATGTGTGTGTGTGTGTATGTGACTGTGTGTGTATGTGACTATGTGTGTATGTGTGTGTGCGTGTGTGACTGTGTGTGTATGTGTGTGTATGTGTGTGTGCGTGTGTGACTGTGTATGTGACTATGTGTGTGTGTGTGTATGTGACTATGTGTGTGTATGTGACTGTGTGTGTATGTGACTGTGTGTGTATGTGTGTGTATGTGACTATGCGTGCGTATGTGACTGTGTGTGTATGTGACTATGTGTGTATGTGTGTGTATGTGTGTGTGCGTGTGTGTGTGTATGTGTGTGTGCGTGTGTGACTGTGTGTGTATGTGACTGTGTGTGTATGTGACTATGCGTGCGTATGTGACTGTGTGTGTATGTGACTGTGTGTGTATGTGTGCGTGCGTATGTGACTGTGTGTGTATGTGACTATGTGTGTGCGTGTGAGTAGTTGATGGAGCAGCTGTTCCCGTGGCTGTGTGTGTATGTGTGACTATGTGTGTGTGTGTAACTGTGTGTGTATGTATGTGTATGTGTGTGTGCGTGTGTGACTGTGTATGTGACTATGTGTGTGTGTGTGTATGTGACTGTGTGTGTATGTGACTATGTGTGTGTGTGTGTGACTGTGTGTGTGTGTGTATGACTGTGTGTGTGTGTGACTGTGTGTGTATGTGACTATGTGTGTGCGTGTGAGTAGTTGATGGAGCAGCTGTTCCCGTGTGTGTGTA
>NW_026891465.1:17500-55000 GCF_015708825.2 Lethenteron reissneri
TAGTACACTAGTACACTCACCACTACACTCACCACTACACTCACCACTACACTCACCAACAGCAGCAACAGCAGCAATGGTGAGGAGCTCACCACCACTCACCACTAGTACACTCACCACTACACTCACCACTACACTCACCACTAGTACACTCACCACTACACTCACCACTAGTACACTCACCACTACACTCACCACTAGTACACTCACCACTAGTACACTAGTACACTCACCACTAGTACACTCACCACTAGTACACTAGTACACTCACCACTAGTACACTCACCACTAGTACACTCACCACTACACTCACCACTAGTACACTCACCAGTACACTCACCACTACACTCACCACTAGTACACTAGTACACTCACCACTACACTCACCACTACACTCACCACTAGTACACTAGTACACTCACCACTACACTCACCACTAGTACACTAGTACACTCACCACTACACTCACCACTAGTACACTAGTACACTAGTACACTACTCACCACTAGTACACTAGTACACTCACCACTACACTCACCACTAGTACACTAGTACACTAGTACACTAGTACACTCACCACTACACTCACCAACAGCAGCAGCAACAACAATGGTGAGGAGCTCACCAACACTCACCACTCTCACTAGTACACTAGTACACTCACCACTACACTCACCACTAGTACACTAGTACACTCACTACTACCACTAGTACACTCACCACTCACCACCACTACTACACCACACTCACCACTACACTCACCACTAGTACACTCACTACTACACCACTACACTCACCACCACTCACCACCACTCACCACTACTCACCACTACACCACTACACCCACCACTACTCACTAGTACACCACCACTCACCACCACTACTACACTCACCACTACCACTACACTCACCACAACAGTATGAGTGGGTGAGTGAGTGGGTGAGTGGGTGGGTGAGTGAGTGGGTGAGTGGGTGAGTGGGTGAGTGGGTGGGTGGGTGAGTGAGTGGGTGGGTGAGTGAGTGGGTGGGTGAGTGGGTGGGTGGGTGAGTGGGTGAGTGGGTGGGTGGGTGAGTGGGTGGGTGGGTGAGTGAGTGGGTGGGTGAGTGAGGTGAGTGAGTGGGTGAGTGAGTGGGTGGGTCAGTGAGTGAGTGGGTGAGTGAGTGACTGGGTGGGTGAGTGAGTGGGTGAGTGAGTGAGTGTATTATGCATCGGCAAGGGGACCTCTGTATATATATATCTGTGTGTGTATGTGTGACTGTGTGTATGTGACTGTGTGTGTGTGACTGTGTGTGTATGTATGTGACTGTGTGACTGTGTGTGTGTGTATGTATGTGACTGTGTGTGTGTGACTGTGTCTGTCTGTGTGTATGTGTGACTGTGTCTGTCTGTGTGTATGTGTGACTGTGTGTGTGTGACTGTGTGTATAACTGTGTGACTGTGTGTGTATGTATGTATGTGACTGTGTGTGTGTGACTGTGTCTGTCTGTGTGTATGTGTGACTGTGTGTGTGTGTGTATGTGTGACTGTGTGTATAACTGTGTGTATGTGTGACTGTGTGTCTGTGTGTATGTGTGACTGTGTGTGTGTGTGACTGTGTGTATGTGACTGTGTGTGTATGTATGTGACTGTGTGTATGTATGTATGTGACTGTGTGTGTGTGACTGTGTCTGTCTGTGTGTATGTGTGACTGTGTGTGTGTGACTGTGTGTGTGTGACTGTGTGACTGTGTGTATGTATGTATGTGACTGTGTGTGTGTGACTGTGTCTGTCTGTGTGTGTGTGACTGTGTGTGTGCAGGGTGTGTGTCGCCGTGGCGGCTGAGCTCCACTCCGCCGCCCTCGGCCCTCGACTGCCGCCAGTGCTGCCTCTGCCTCGAGTGCGGAGACCTGCAGCCCGACGTGCGTGCACTGTACACCGCACTGTACACCGCACTGTACACCACACCGCACACCGCACTGTACACCGCACTGTACACCGCACTGTACACAGCATTGTACACAGCTCTGTACACCACACTACACCACACTGTACACAGCACTCATCACTGTACACAGAACTGTACACCGCACGCCGCATTTTGTATCTGTGTGTGTCTGTGTGTGTATCTGTGTGTGTGTGTCTGTGTGTGTCTGTGTGTGTGTATCTGTGTGTGTCTGTGTGTGTGTGTGTGTGTATCTGTGTGTGTCTGTGTGTGTCTGTGTGTGTGTATCTGTGTGTGTGTATCTGTGTGTGTCTGTGTGTGTGTGTGTCTGTGTGTGTCTGTGTGTGTGTGTGTATCTGTGTGTGTGTGTGTGTATCTGTGTGTGTGTGTCTGTGTGTGTGTGTATCTGTGTGTGTGTGTCTGTGTGTGTCTGTGTGACTCTCTGTGTGTGTAAGAGGCAGGCAGGCTGTTGTACGCTGGACAGAACGAGCGGCTGGACGTGAACTGTGCGCTCTGTGTGTGTGTCTGTGTGTGTCTGTGTGTGTCTGTGTGTGTCTGTGTGTGTGTGTGACTACAGGAGGCAGGCAGGCTGTTGTACGCAGGACAGAACGAGTGGCTGCACGTGAACTGTGCTCTCTGTGTGTGTGTGTCTGTGTGTGTGTGACTGTGTGTGTCTGTGTGTCTGTGTGACTGTGTGTGTCTGTGTGTCTGTGTGTGTGTGACTGTGTGTGTCTGTGTGTCTGTGTGTGTGTGACTGTGTGTGTCTGTGTGTGTCTGTGTGTGTGTATCTGTGTGTGTGTGTCTCTGTGTGTGTCTGTGTGTATCTATGTAGGAGGCAGGCAGGCTACTCTACGCAGGACAGAACGAGTGGTTGCACGTGAACTGTGCGCTCTGTGTGTGTCTGTGTGTGTGACTGTGTGTGTGTGTGACTGTGTGTGTGTGTGTGTGTCTCTGTGTGTCTGTGTGTCTGTGTAGGAGGCAGGCAGGCTACTCTACGCAGGACAGAACGAGTGGCTGCACGTGAACTGTGCTCTCTGTGTGTGTGTGTGTCTGTGTGTATCTGTGTGTGTGTCTCTGTGTGTCTGTGTGTGTGACTACAGGAGGCAGGCAGGCTGTTGTATGCGGGACAGAACGAGTGGCTGCACGTGAACTGTGCTCTCTGTGTGTGTGTGTGTATCTGTGTGTGTCTGTGTGTGTGTGTCTGTGTGTGACTGTGTGTGTGACTACAGGAGGCAGGCAGGCTGCTGTACGCAGGACAGAACGAGTGGCTGCACGTGAACTGTGCGCTCTGTGTGTGTCTGTGTGTGTGTGTGTCTGTGTGTGTGTGTGTGACTGTGTGTGTGTGTGTGTGTCTATGTGTGTGTGTAGGAGGCAGGCAGGCTGTTGTACGCAGGACAGAACGAGTGGCTGCACGTGAACTGTGCTCTCTGTGTGTGTGTGTATCTGTGTGTGTCTGTGTGTGTGTGTCTGTGTGTGACTGTGTGTGTGACTACAGGAGGCAGGCAGGCTGCTGTACGCAGGACAGAACGAGTGGCTGCACGTGAACTGTGCTCTCTGTGTGTGTGTGTGTATCTGTGTGTGTCTGTGTGTGTGTGTCTGTGTGTGACTGTGTGTGTGACTACAGGAGGCAGGCAGGCTGTTGTACGCAGGACAGAACGAGTGGCTGCACGTGAACTGTGCACTCTGTGTGTGTGTGTCTCTGTGTGTGTGTGTGTGACTGTGTGTGTGTGTCTATGTGTGTGTGTAGGAGGCAGGCAGGCTGTTGTATGCAGGACAGAACGAGTGGCTGCACGTGAACTGTGCTCTCTGGTCCGCTGAGGTGGTGGAGGAAGCGGGCGGAGCGCTGAGGAACGTCCACGCTGCCATCGCTCGCGGGAAACTCATGGTGACTATACTACATACTACTCTACTACATTACATTATATACTACACTACACACTACACTACACACTACACTACATACTACACTACATTATATACTACACTACTACACTACATTACATTATATACTATACACTACATTACATTATACATTACACTACACACTACACTACACACTACACTACATACTACTACACTACATTACATTATACACTACACTACACACTACACTACATTATATACTACACTACTACACTACATACTACACTACTACTATACATTATACACTACACTGCACACTACACTACATACTATACACTACATTACATTATATACTATACACTACATTACATTATACACTACACTACACACTACACTACATACTGCACTACATTATATACTACACTACTACACTACATAATACACTACTACTATACATTATACACTACACTGCACACTACACTACATACTATACACTACACTATACACTACACTATACACTACTATACACTACACACTACACTACACACTACACTACATACTACACTACATTATATACTACACTACTACACTACATACTACACTACTACTATACATTATACACTACACTGCACACTACACTACATACTATACACTATACACTACACTATACACTACTATACATTATACACTATATACTACACTACATATTACACTATATACTACACTACTCTACACTACACTATACACTACTATACATTATACACTATATACTACACTATACACTACACTATATTATACACTATATACTACACTACATTATACACTACACTACATTATATACTACATTACTACTATACAATACACTATATACTACACTACTACACTACATACAACACTATACTACACTATATACTATACACTACACTACATTATACACTACAAGCTCATGGTGACTATACACTACACTATACACTACACTACATTATACACTACACTATACAATACACTACACTATATACTACACTATACACTACACTATATACTACACTATATACTACACTATACACTACACTATACACTACACTATACACTACACTATACACTACACTAGACACTACACTAGACACTACACTATACACTACACTAGACACTACACTATACACTACACTATACACTACACTATACACTACACTATACACTACACTAGACACTATACACTACACTATACACTACACTATACACTACACTATACACTACACTAGACACTACACTATACACTACACTATACACTACACTATACACTACACTAGACACTACACTAGACACTACACTAGACACTACACTAGACACTACACTATACACTACACTATACACTACACTAGACACTACACTAGACACTACACTATACACTACACTATACACTACACTATACACTACACTATACACTACACTATACACTACACTATACACTACACTAGACACTACACTAGACACTACACTATACACTACACTAGACACTACACTATACACTACACTATACACTACACTATACACTACACTATACACTACACTAGACACTACACTATACACTACACTAGACACTACACTATACACTACACTAGACACTACACTAGACACTACGATCAGTGTGAAAGTCTCTCTAACCACCCCCCCACCCTCCCCCCCCCGTGACCCCCCCCGTGACCCCCCCTGTGACCCCCCGTGACCCCCCGTGACCCCCCCCGTGACCCCCCCGTGACCCCCCCGTGACCCCCCCGTAGCGCTGTGAGCTTTGTCAGAAGCAGGGTGCCACCGTGGGTTGCTTCCTGACGGCGTGTGCCAGCAACTTCCACTACATGTGTGCACGTCGCGCCCAGTGCTGCTTCCAGCAGGACAAGCAGGTGTTCTGTACCCGGCACGCCTCGCTCGTGACCACGCGGGTGAGACACACACACACAGACACACACACAGACACACACACACAGAGACACAGACACACACACAGACACACACACACAGACACACACACAGACACACAGACACACACACAGACACACACACACACACACAGAGACACACACAGACACACAGAGACACACACAGACACACACAGACACACACAGAGGAGACACACACAGGCTGACAGACACACAGAGACACACAGAGACACACACAGACACACACAGACACACACAGACACACAGAGACACACACAGACACACAGAGACACACACAGACACACACAGACACACACAGAGAGACACACACACACAGACACACACACACAGAGACACACACAGACACACAGACACACACACAGACACACACACAGACACACACACACAGACACACACACAGACACACAGACACACACACAGACACACACACACACAGACACACACAGACACACAGACACACACACAGACACACACACAGACACACACACACAGACACACACACAGACACACAGACACACACACAGACACACACACACACACACAGAGACACACACAGACACACAGAGACACACACAGACACACACAGACACACACAGAGAGACACACACAGACACACACAGAGAGACACACACACACAGACACAGACACTACATGTGTGCACGTCGCGCCCAGTGCTGCTTCCAGCAGGACAAGCAGGTGTTCTGTACCCGGCACGCCTCGCTCGTGACCACGCGGGTGAGAGAGACACACACAGACACACAGACACACACACAGAGACACACACAGACACACACACAGACACACACACAGACACACACAGAGAGACACACACAGACACACACACAACGAGACAGACACACACACACACACACACAGACACACACACAGACACACACACAGACACACACACAGACACACAGAGAGACACACAGACACACACACAGACACACACACAGACACACACACAGACACACACACACAGACACAGACACTACATGTGTGCCCGTCGCGCCCAGTGCTGCTTCCAGCAGGACAAGCAGGTGTTCTGTACCCGGCACGCCTCGCTCGTGACCACGCGGGTGAGAGAGACACACACAGACACACAGACACACAGACACACACACAGAGACACAGAGACACACAGAGAGACACACACAAAGACACACACAGAGAGACACACACAGACACACACACAAAGAGACAGACACACAGACACAGACACACACAGAGACACAGAGAGAGACACAGACACACACACAGACACACACACACAGAGACACACACAGACACACACAGACACACACACACACTGCATGTCTTTGTGTGTCTGTGTGTGTCTCTGTGTGTCTCTGTTTGACTCTCTGTGTATCTCTGTATCTCACTGTGTGTCTCTGTGTGCCTCTCTGTCTCACTGTCTCACTGTGTCTGTGTGTGTGTCTCTGTGTCTCACTGTGTGTGTCTCTGTGTCTGTGTGTGTGTGTCTCTGTGTGTGTGTCTCTGTGTGTCTCTGTGTCTCACTGTGTGTCTCTCTCTGTGTGTGTAGACACTGTGTGAGGGAGACTTTGCCGTGTCTCGCCGAGTCTTCGTGCAAGTCGAGGGTTTGGCCCTCAAGAAGAAATTCCTCCACGGCATCAGCCCGGAGTCCGTGCGGATGATCATCGGTATGCACAGACACGCACACATACACGCACAGACACGCACACACACACACACAGACACGCACACACAGATACACGCACAGACACGCACACACACACACACAGACACGCACACACAGACACGCACACACACACACGCACACACAGACACGCAGACACACACGCACACACAGACACGCAGACACACACGCACAGACACGCACACACAGACACGCACACACACACGCACACACACGACCACACAGACACGCACGCGCACACACGCACGCACAGACACGCACACACACGCACGCATTGACACGCACACACAGACACACACAGACTTTCACAGACATGCACGCATGTACACGCGCAGACACACGCCCGTACACACGCACACGCACGTACGTGTGTGTGTCTGTGTGTCTGTTTCTGTGTGTGTTTATGTCTCTGCGTGTGTCTATGTGTCTATGTGTGTGTGTCTACGTGTGTGTCTGTCTGTGTGTGTGTGTGTGTCTGTATCCGGTAAAACAACCTCCTACCTCCTCGTGTTGCCGGACGGGCAACGCTGTCGTGGGCAGTGCTGTGGGGGGGAGGGCCAATTCCAATTGGCCTTTCCCTACATGGCGTCTGTGACCACCAGAGTGGCCAAATGGGGGCTCTGGACGGGTGAGAGGGGCTGGTAACCCCTCCACCTTCAATAAATTACCACTAAACCACGTCTAAAATATCTAATTAATAAGCTTGTGCCGGAGGCCCCGGGGGGACAGGCGTCTATGACGTCTCCTGGCCAAACCCCATTTGGCGGAGCCAGGAGATTGAATCTTCACCCTCGGGGCTCCTCCAGAAACAACAAAAAACCATTGCGGATGGCCACGTGCAATGTTCAACGCTCACTGCGGAGGAGAGGCTGCCACTCCTCTGTCGGGAGCTGGACCGGTACCGCCTGGATCTCTGTGGTATTCAGGAGGTCTGGTGGACCGGCTCTGGCTCCTGCCACCATGAGGGGTGGACAGTCCTCTACTCGGGGCAGAAGACTGACAAACAACAGGGAGTGGCTCTTCTTCTGAACAAAAGAATGAAGGGGGCGTGGGAGCGTGGCGGTGAGGTGTGGGAAGCTGTAAGCCCCAGGCTACTTTGGGCTCGCCTTCCCATCAACCAGAGGCGAGGAGTGGTGGTCGTGGTTACTTATGCCCCCACCGAAGACGAACATCCGTGGAGGGATACAGGCAAAGCCGATGAGTCGGATGCCTTCTATGACCTCCTGTCACAGGCGCTAGCTAAAGTGGCCCCTCGGGACAGAGTCATCTTGTTGGGTGACTTCAATGCCCGAGTTGGTCATGATGCTGGCACCTGGTCTGGAGTGATTGGAAGGCATGGGCCAGATCAGCTCAATAACAACGGTAGGAGGCTGCTAGATTTTTGTGCAGCCCATGGGCTTGTAATTACCAACATGCTCTTCCGGCATCAGCGCATCCACACAACATCATGGATGCATGCCGGGTCCAAGCAAGAACATCTGCTGGACTACATAGTGACGGACCAGCGGATGCGAACCCATGTCCTTGACACCAGGACCTACCGTGGAGCTGATCTGTCCTCTGACCATCGACTAGTCATCTGTAAGATGCGCCTGCCTTTCTTCCACTCCGGTGGTGGGTGTACACCCAGGATCCCATTTTAACCAAAAGTGGCCTGGTCTCAGTTAGCTGATGAAAGTTGCAAGCAAGAATTTCATCATCGCTTGCAGCTGGGGTTGGCATCGTCCCCCACTCCACCTGATGTCGAGGGTAAATGGGCGAGGTTTAGGACTGTGACTCATGCAGCTGCAATGGCTGCTTTGGGTACGCGGTCCAGACCTCCCCAGAGACCCTGGCTGACAGAGGAGGTGTTCAGGCTGGCTGAGAAACAGCGACAGGCCCACTCTCATCGGCTACAGCATCCCACGTCGGAGAATGAGGAGGCTTACCGCAGCCTTCGCTCGGAGGTTCGGAGAGCCGTAAGGCGCTGCAAGGATGGGTGGTGGTCGCGGGTTGCTGAATAGATGGAATCTGCCTCAGTGGCCCGCAATCACAAATCACTATTTAATTCCATCAAAAAAGTAACCTGCAGCGCCACACCTATTACCATCATTAGGGGAAAAAAAACTATGATCCAA
The DNA here is from genome assembly GCF_015708825.2 of Lethenteron reissneri. NCBI lineage: Eukaryota > Metazoa > Chordata > Hyperoartia > Petromyzontiformes > Petromyzontidae > Lethenteron > Lethenteron reissneri. Next base: position 27,039 of record NW_026891465.1, read on the forward strand.
TCTCTGACCCCCAGTAACAGGTTTGCGAATGGCGGTTGTTGTCTATGTTTGTGTCTGTGTGTGTGCTTGTGTGTGTGTCTGTGTGTGTATGTGTGTGTGTATCTATGTGTGTGTCTGTGTGTGTATCTATGTGTGTGTGTCTGTGTATCTGTGTGTGTGTATCTATGTGTGTGCCTGTGTCTATGTGTGTGTGTGTGTGTATCTGTGTGTGTGTGTCTGTGTGTGTGTGTCTGTGTGTGTGTATCTATGTGTGTGTCTGTGTGTGTGTATCTATGTGTGTGCCTGTGTCTGTGTGTGTGCCTGTGTCTGTGTGTGTCTGTGTGTGTGTCTCTATGTGTGTGTCTGTGTGTGTATATATGTGTGTGTGTGTGTGTCTGTGTATCTATGTGTGTGTGTGTCTCTATGTGTGTGTCTATGTGTGTGTCTGTGTGTGTGTCTATGTGTGTGTGTATCTATGTGTGTGTGTGTCTGTGTGTGTATCTGTCTGCAGGCTCTCTCACTATCGATGCCCTGGGAGTCCTAACAGAGCTGTCCGAGTGCGATGGCTTCCTCTACCCCATTGGATACACGTGAGACACACCACTTAGACACACACATTACATTGACACACACACACAGACAGACACACACATAGACACACACAGACAGACATAGACACACACACACAGACACACACAGACACACACACATTGACACACACAGACATAGACACACATACACACACAGACATACACACACAGACATACACACACATAGACACACACACAGACACACACACACATTGACACACAGACAGACATAGACACACACACACATAGACACATACACACACAGACATACACACACAGACACACACACACATTGACACACACACATTGACACACACACACACACATAGACACACACACAGACATACACACACACACACATAGACACACATACACACATAGACACACACATAGACACACACACACATAGACACTGCTGTTTATGTCGGGGTCTTGAAAAATAATAAAAAATCTTTTTTAAATGAAAAAATACGTACTTATCTAAGATGATGCTAATGCATGTAATTGTCTGTGTGTAGGTGTCGTCGCGTCTACTGGAGCACGGTCCACGCTGGGCGCCGCTGCGTCTACACTTGCCGCATTCTCGAGTTCCGACCCAAACCCGCGGCTCCGGACGTGAACAGCACCCAGTCACACAGCACGGAGACGCACACACGGGGTGAGCGGCACGCACACACAGGCACACACAGGCACAGGCACACACACGCACACACACACAGGCACGCACAAGCACGCACGGGGTGAGCGGCACGCACACACAGGCACACACAGGCACGCACACACGGGGTGAGTGCCACGCACACACAGGCACGCACAGGCACACACACGGGGTGAGCACAGGCACACACACACACACACGGGCACACACACAGGCACACACAGGCACACACACAGGCACACACATGCACGGGGTACACACAGGCACACACAGGCACGCACAGGCACACACAGGCACACACAGGCACACACGGGGTGAGCACAGGCACACACGGGGCTGAGCGCCACGCACACACAGGCACACACAGGCACACACACAGGCACACGCACAGGCACACACAGGCACACACACAGGCACACACACAGGCACACACGGGGCTGAGCGCCACGCACACACAGGCACACACAGGCACACACACAGGCACACACAGGCACACACACAGGCACACACACGCACAGGCACACACGGGGTGAGCACCACGCACGTACAGGCACAGGGGGGGGGGGTGTCCAGTCTTATGTAGTCGTAGTGGGGGTCCACGCGTGGGGGGGGGGCAGCTCTCCCCGTGACCGTCTTGCCCAGCGGGGGTCGGTCTCACGGCTTGGCGAGCGCCAGCGGCACCGGCGGCACCTTGACGACGCCGCAGCAGCCGGGACGGCTTGCGGTGTCCTCCATGCGGCGTGCGCGAGAGGGGGTCGTGGGGCTCCCTCACCGCACGCTCTGACTCCCCCTCCCCTCCCCTCCCCGTGGACCAGACGACGCGGCCGGGACGGTCGAGACGGTGCCGGCGCTGGCGACTTTGGCGGCCGCCGCGGCCGCCAACGTCGGAGAGGCTGGGCCCTCCGCCGAGGCCTGCGGCAAGGCTCCGGCAATCGGCAAGTCCCCGGGGTCTCCTCGCGCCGGCGGCGGCGGCGGTGGTGACGGCGGAGTCGCTGCGGCAAAGGCCGCTGCTGTGGCCTCGTACGAAAACCCTGGTGAGGATACACACACACGGCAGCAAATATACGCTGCACTATACACTACACTACATCATAAAATATTACTACACTACATTATACACTACTACACTACACTATACTACTACTACACTACATTATATACTACTACTACACTACATTATACACTACTACACTATATACTACACTACACTATACACTACTACACTACATTATATACTACTACACTACATCATATACTACTACACTACATTATATACTACTACACTACATTATATGCTACTACACTACATTATATACTACTACACTACATTATATGCTACTACACTACATTATATACTACTACACTACATCATATACTACTACTACACTACATTATACACTACTACACTACATTATATACTACTACACTACACTACTACACTACACACTACTACACTACACACTACTACACTACACTATAGACTACTACACTAAACACTACTACACTACACTATACACTATACTCTTTGGTTATTTCGGTAAAGTCACGTAGGTAGAAAATTAAATAAAACTAAAAATATACAAATCACGACGTTTCGATCGCAACACAAGCGTCCTCAGGCGGAAAAAATCATCCAGCAGTGGAACTGCTGAAGCAGGAATAAACACAGCGAGACAGCCTCTACAGCAACGAGGTTGTTATATATACGTGGTGATGGCCAAGCAGGCGGGGTCTGAGCTGGAAAGGAATTCCATTCCCGCACGCAACCACGTCAGCTGTCTTCTTGGTTCTTTCGGTAAAGTCACCACGTAGAAGGGAAGTAATAAAATAATAAAAATAAAACATAATAAAATAATTCTCACGACGTTTCGGCCACAACGTAAGCAGCCGTCCTCAGGTGGAGAACAAGTCTGTCGGAAAGACAGCATCTGAATGAACACCACCAAGCTTGGCAGCGTTAATATACGCTGTTCTTCACCTGAGGACGGCTGCTTGCGTTGTAGCCGAAACGTCGTGAGAATTATTTTATTATGTTTTATTTTTATTATTGTATTACTTCCCTTCTACGTGACTTTACCGAAAGAACCAAGAAGATGAATCCCTGCAGTCACGGAAGCTTTAAATCGAAAAATCACGTCGGCTGTGTTCATGGGGGAGATTAGGGAGAGAGAAAGATTAGCATGAAATGAGCTTCCGTCGCCACATTAACACAGCTGACGTGCTCGCGTGCGGAGATGGAATTCCTTTCCAGCTCGGACCTCGCCTGCTTGCCCATCACCACGTGTATATGTAGTGCTGAACTCTACACGACAGCTTCTTGCTTTTCTTTGTCACTTTATTCCGCTAACACCGATCAACATTCCTCCTCCGCGCTCTCCGCTCGCTCCGCGTCTCTCACTCTGCCGACTCATATCTACACTCTCTCCGGCACACTCCAGCCGCTCTTTATCGGCTTTTTCGTCACACTCAGCCGCTCTTTATTGGCTTTTTCGTCACACTCAGTCGCTCTTTATCGGCTTTTTCGTCACACTCAGTCGCTCTTTATCGGCTTTTACGTCACACTCAGCCGCTTTTTATTGGCTTTTTCGTCACACTCAGCCGCTTTTTATTGGCTTTTTCGTCACACTCAGCTGCTCTTTATTGGCTTTTTCGTCACACTCAGCCGCTCTTTATTGGCTTTTTCGTCACACTCAGCCGCTCTTTATTGGCTTTTTCGTCACACTCAGCCGCTCTTTATTGGCTTTTTCGTCACACTCAGTCGCTTTTTATTGGCTTTTTCGTCACACTCAGCCGCTCTTTATCGGCTTTTCTGTCACACTCAGACGCTTTTTATCGGCTTTTTCGTCACACTCAGCCGCTCTTGATCGGCTTTTCCGTCACACTCCAGCCGCTTTCTGCTGGCTTCTCCACTGCTACCCTACACTTCTCCACGGCTACCCTACGCTTCTCTACTGCTACCCTACATTTCTCCACTGCTACCCTGTACTTCTCCACTGCTACCCTACACTTCTCCACTGCTACCCTACATTTCTCCACTGCTACCCTACACTTCTCCACTGCTACCCTGTACTTCTCCACTGCTACCCTACACCTCTCCACTGCTACCCTACTCTTCTCCACTGCTACTCTACACTTCTCCACTGCTACCCTACACTTCTCCACTGCTACTCTGTACTTCTCCACTGCTACCCTACTCTTCTCCACTGCTACCCTACACTTCTCTACTGCTACCCTACACTTCTCCACTGCTACCTTACTCTTCTCCACTGCTACTCTACACTTCTCCACTGCTACCCTACACTTCTCCACTGCTACTCTGTACTTCTCCACTGCTACCCTACTCTTCTCCACTGCTACCCTACTCTTCTCCACTGCTACCCTACACTTCTCCACTGCTACCCTACACTTCTCCACTGCTACCCTACACTTCTCCACTGCTACCCTACACTTCTCCACTGCTACCCTACACTGCACCACTGCTACCCTACACTTCTCCACTGCTACCCTACTCTTCTCCACTGCTACCCTACACTTCTCCACTGCTACCCTGTACTTCTCCACTGCTACCCTACTCTTCTCCACTGCTACCCTACTCTTCTCCACTGCTACCCTACTCTTCTCCACTTCTACCCTACACTTCTCCACTGCTACCCTACTCTTCTCCACTGCTACCCTACACTTCTCCACTGCTACCCTGTACTTCTCCACTGCTACCCTACTCTTCTCCACTGCTACCCTACTCTTCTCCACTGCTACCCTACGCTTCTCCACTGCTACCCTGTACTTCTCCACTGCTACCCTACTCTTCTCCACTGCTACCCTACTCTTCTCCACTGCTACCCTACACTTCTCCACTGCTACCCTACTCTTCTCCACTGCTACCCTACGCTTCTCCACTGCTACCCTGTACTTCTCCACTGCTACCCTACACTTCTCCACTGCTACCCTACATTTCTCCACTGCTACCCTACACTTCTCCACTGCTACCCTGTACTTCTCCACTGCTACCCTGTACTTCTCCACTGCTACCCTACTCTTATCCACTGCTACCCTACTCTTCTCCACTGCTACCCTACTCTTCTCCACTGCTACTCTACACTTCTCCACTGCTACTCTACACTTCTCCACTGCTACTCTACACTTCTCCACTGCTACCCTACACTTCTCCACTGCTACTCTGTACTTCTCCACTGCTACCCTACTCTTCTCCACTGCTACCCTACACTTCTCTACTGCTACCCTACACTTCTCCACTGCTACCTTACTCTTCTCCACTGCTACCCTACTCTTCTCCACTGCTACCCTACTCTTCTCCACTGCTACCCTACACTTCTCCACTGCTACCCTACACTTCTCCACTGCTACCCTACACTTCTCCACTGCTACCCTACACTTCTCCACTGCTACCCTACACTTCTCCACTGCTACCCTACACTGCACCACTGCTACCCTACACTTTTCCACTGCTACCTTACACTTCTCCACTGCTACCCTACTCTTCTCCACTGCTACCCTACACTTCTCCACTGCTACCCTACTCTTCTCCACTGCTACCCTACACTTCTCCACTGCTACCCTACACTTCTCCACTGCTACCCTGTACTTCTCCACTGCTACCCTACTCTTCTCCACTGCTACCCTACTCTTCTCCACTGCTACCCTGTACTTCTCCACTGCTACCCTGTACTTCTCCACTGCTACCCTACTCTTCTCCACTGCTACCCTACTCTTCTCCACTGCTACCCTGTACTTCTCCACTGCTACCCTACTCTTCTCCACTGCTACCCTACTCTTCTCCACTGCTACCCTACTCTTCTCCACTGCTACCCTACACTTCTCCACTGCTACCCTACACTTCTCCACTGCTACCCTACTCTTCTCCACTGCTACCCTACACTTCTCCACTGCTACCCTACTCTTCTGCACTGCTACCCTACTCTTCTCCACTGCTACCCTGTACTTCTCCACTGCTACCCTGTACTTTTCCACTGCTACCCTACACTTCTCCACTGCTACCCTACACTTCTCCACTGCTACCCTACTCTTCTCCACTGCTACCCTACTCTTCTCCACTGCTACCCTACACTTCTCCACTGCTACCCTACACTTCTCCACTGCTACCCTACTCTTCTCCACTGCTACCCTGTACTTCTCCACTGCTACCCTGTACTTCTCCACTGCTACCCTACACTTCTCCACTGCTACTCTACACTTCTCCACTGCTACCCTACACTTCTCCACTGCTACCTTACTCTTCTCCACTGCTACCCTACATTTCTCTACTGCTACCCTACACTTCTCCACTGCTACCCTACGCTTCTCCACAGCTACCCTACACTTCTCCACTGCTACCCTACATTTCTCCACTGCTACACTGTACTTCTCCACTGCTACCCTACTCTTCTCCACTGCTACCCTACTCTTCTCCACTGCTACCCTGTACTTCTCCACTGCTACCCTACTCTTCTCCACTGCTACCCTACTCTTCTCCACTGCTACCCTACTCTTCTCCACTTCTACCCTACACTTCTCCACTGCTACCCTACACTTCTCCACTGCTACCCTACTCTTCTCCACTGCTACCCTACTCTTCTCCACTGCTACCCTACTCTTCTCCACTGCTACCCTACACTTCTCCACTGCTACCCTACACTTCTCCACTGCTACCCTACTCTTCTCCACTGCTACCCTACACTTCTCCACTGCTACCCTACACTTCTCCACTGCTACCCTACTCTTCTGCACTGCTACCCTACTCTTCTGCACTGCTACCCTACGCTTCTCCACTGCTACCCTGTACTTCTCCACTGCTACCCTGTACTTTTCCACTGCTACCCTACACTTCTCCACTGCTACCCTACACTTCTCCACTGCTACCCTGTACTTCTCCACTGCTACCCTGTACTTCTCCACTGCTACCCTACTCTTCTCCACTGCTACCCTACTCTTCTCCACTGCTACCCTACTCTTCTCCACTGCTACCCTACGCTTCTCCACTGCTACCCTGTACTTCTCCACTGCTACCCTGTACTTCTCCACTGCTACCCTGTACTTCTCCGCTGCTACCCTACACTTCTCCACTGCTACCTTACACTTCTCCACTGCTACCCTACTCTTCTCCACTGCTACCCTGTACTTCTCCACTGCTACCCTGTACTTCTCCACTGCTACCCTACACTTCTCCACTGCTACCCTACTCTTCTCCACTGCTACTCTGTACTTCTCCACTGCTACCCTACTCTTCTCCACTGCTACCCTACACTTCTCCACTGCTACCTTACTCTTCTCCACTGCTACCCTACATTTCTCTACTGCTACCCTACACTTCTCCACTGCTACCCTACGCTTCTCCACAGCTACCCTACACTTCTCCACAGCTACCCTACTCTTCTCCACTGCTACCCTACACCTCTCCACTGCTACCCTACTCTTCTCCACTGCTACCCTACTCTTCTCCACTGCTACCCTACACTTCTCCACTGCTACCCTACTCTTCTCCACTGCTACCCTACTCTTCTCCACTGCTACCCTACTCTTCTCCACTGCTACCCTGTACTTCTCCACTGCTACCCTACTCTTCTCCACTGCTACCCTACACCTCTCCACCGCTACCCTACGCTTCTCCACTGCTACCCTACTCTTCTCCACCGCTACCCTACACTTCTCCACTGCTACCCTACTCTTCTCCACTGCTACCCTGTACTTCTCCACTGCTACCCTACTCTTCTCCACTGCTACCCTACTCTTCTCCACTGCTACCCTGTACTTCTCCACTGCTACCCTGTACTTCTCCACTGCTACCCTGTACTTCTCCACTGCTACCCTACACTTCTCCACTGCTACCCTACACTTCTCCACTGCTACCCTACTCTTCTCCACTGCTACACTATACACTGCTACACTATACACTACACTATACACTACACTATACACTACACTATACAATACTACATTATACACTACTACACTATACACTACTACACTACTACACTATACACTACACTACACACTACTACATTATACACTACTACACTATACACTACTACACTATACACTACTACACTACACTATACACTACACACTACTACATTATACACTACTACACTACACACTATACACTACAACCCCCCCCCCCCCGCGTGCCTCCCCAGGGAGCCCGCCCCGCCGAGCGTCTCACATCATCATGGTCAGCGACGAGTCGGTCTCCCCGGTGCGACGGCGGATCCCCGCACGCAAACCGCACTACCTCCTGTCGCCGCCGGCGCCGGCACGGCCACCGCGGATCACCGCCATCGCCTCCTCCTCCTCGTCCTCCTCGTCCTCCTCGTCGTCTGCGTCGTCCGGCTCGACTTTGGTGGCTATGCCCGTCGCCCATCACCACCTGCAGCAGCAGCAGCAGGAGAAGCAGCAGCAGCCGCAACAGCAGCAGCTGCAGCAGCCGCAGCAGCAGCAGCTGCAGGAGAAGGGGACGCCACTGGGCAGGAGTCTAACTCAGCAGCCTGAGCTGCACAGGAGCAGCGAGCACTCGCTGCTGCCTTGCGGTGGTGACGGTGTCGGTGGTGGTGGTGTTGGTGCTGTTGGTGTTGTTGGTGTTGTTGGTGGTGGTGTCGGTGTCTCCGTTGACGAGGGGCTGGCCGATTGCCTTGATTTGGTCGGGCTGCTCAACCACGATCATCATCATCAGCAGCAGCTACATCATCATCAGCAGCAGCAGCTACATCAGCAGCAGCATCAGGCAAGGCCTCTGAATGCCCTCTGTGGAAAATCCGAGCCTCCCGCTCCTCATCATCCTCCAACGGGTGACGAGGAGCTGCCCCCCCACCAATCTCCCCCCACCACCACCACCGCCCACCACCAGCAGCACCAGCCGGACTGCGAGCTGTCGGCGCTCGCCCCGTTCAGCTCTCCCGACCTGCAGCTGCTAAGCGTCGTGGCCATGTCCATCGGGGGGGCGGGGGGCGGCGGTGGCGGCGAGGCTCTCGCGCCGCTCCCCGCCGACGTCGGGGAGATGTCGGCGGAGTCGCCGCGGGACCCGGCGGCCACGGCGGGGTCCGTCGTTTCGGCCAGGTACCAGTTTGCGTTGGAGGAGTTGGCGGCGGACAGGGAGGACGACCTGGAGCGGCGCGTCGCCCCCCACCCGGCCGCCCTCCTCGCCCCTCCGCCCGGTCAGCTCCCGTACCGCCCCAGCGGCGGCGGCCTTCCCTCCGGTCGCCACGGCGACGAGGCCTCGGCGGAGGAGGTGTCGGCGGCGTCGGCGCTGGCCGACCCGGAGCTCCACCTCCTGTTGGACGAGATGCTGCAGCAGCAGCTGCTACAGCAGCAGCTGCAGCTACAGCAGCAGCAGCAGCAGCTGCATCAGCTGCAACAGGAGCAGCAGCATGAGCAGCTACAGCAGCAGCAGCTGCTACAGCAACAGCCGCAGCATGAGCAGCTACAGCAGGGTGATGACAACGATGCGGCGCCGGCGGCACTGTCGGCTCCGACTCCTTCCTCGGACGACGACGAGGGCGGTGGCTGCGGTGGCCGCTACTCCGCTTTGCCGCGCCTCGTCTTCTCCGAAGTCGCCGTCACCGCCGGCGATCGTCGCTCGCCGCCGCCGCTACCGGCGGAGGGGGAGACGCGGATCGGCGGGCAGGTCGATGGCGCGGACGACGACGGCGAGGACAACGGCGCTGGCGACGGTGACGGCGAGGCGGCGTCCGCGAGCGGCAGCGGTGCCGGTAGCGCCGGCGCATCGACGACGACGACGCCGGCGCCGGTCGTGGTGTCACTGGCGGCGGTCGCGGCAATGGAGCGACGTGCGGCCGGGACGACGGCCGTCAAGGCCTCCGACGCTCGTGGTGTTGACGGTGACGGTGCCACCGCCACCGCTAATGACGCCGGTAGTTGCGGTGTTGCCGGTGACGCCGCTGTGGCTACTTCTGCCACTACTTCTGCCGCTACTTGTGCGGCTACTTCTGCCACTACTTCTGCGGCTACTTCTGCCACTACTTCTGCGACTACTTCTGCCGCTACTTCTGCGGCTGGCAGTGGCCACGGCGGCGATGCCACCACCACCTCCCTCCACCTGCCGGTCTCCATTGCCCAGCTGCTGCTCACCGACCCCAAACTTCAGTCGAGCTTCGTGGACCTCCGGCGAACCGGGGATGACGCCGCCGCCGCCAGCGGCCGGCAGCTGCGCCGCACCCACAGCCTCGACTGCCGCGCCGGCAGCGCCCGTGGTGGCGGCGGCGGCGGTTCCGGCGTTTCCGGCGTCGTGGGGAGAGCGGAGCCGATTGGTCGCCGTAGTCGGAGCGTTCCGGCTGCGGCGGCGGAGGCGGAGGCAGTTGCCACAGCCGCGGCTGTCGCCGTGGCAACTCGCCACGGCAACCCTTTGCGCGAGGAGGAAGAGGAGGAGAAGGAGGAGGGGCCAGGGGAAAATTCCGTGGCGACCGCGGTTACCGTGGCGACCACGGGGACCGTTTCAACTTCAAGTAATGTGGAAACTTCGGGGACCGTGACGACCGCGGCGGTTACCGTGGCGACTACTGGGACCTCGGTTACCGTGGCGACTACGGGGACCGCGGTTACCGTGGCGACTACGGGGACCGCTGCAATTTCAAGGACTGCGGAAACTCCGGTTACCGCGGTGACCGCGGTTACCGTGGCGACCGCGCCGACACTTGCGGCTCCTTCCACGGCGACGTGGGCCCTCCCGACGGCGGCGTGCGTCGTCCCGTTCACCGCGCCGCCGCCGATCTTCACGCTCTCCTCGCCGGGCCTCACCTGGTCGTTCGCACCACCACCGCCGCCGTTCCCGGCCGCGCTCCCCAACGGCCACGGAGCGCCGGCGGTGACCTCGGCGGTTCCCTCGCCGGCGCCGCCCGACGCTCCGCCCCCGAACCTCCCCCCGCCCCGGGTCTTCCTCGTCTCGGCCGACGGCTCCGGCGCCAGCCTCGTGTCCCCGGCGCCTCCTCCTCCTCTGCCGGCGCCGGCGCCGTCCTCGGCAAGCTGCCGGACGGCGCCGCTCAGCCGGCGTCGCGGCCGACGCCGGCGCAGCTCGCGATGCCGCAGCCGCTGGTGCTGTTCGGCAGCCAGCACCGGCAGTACCACCAGCACCAGCTGCTCGCCGGCGTGGGCGGCGCCGGCGTGGGGGCCGCCGGCAACTCCAACGTCACCATCATCTCTCTGCCTTCGTCCATGATGCACCAGCACCACCAGCAGCAGCACCAGCTGATGATGTCGCCCGAGGCCGCCGCTGGTTTTGACCGCGGCGGCGGTGCCGGCAACTTCATGCTGCGCTTCCTGGCGGTCGGCTCGCCGCTCAACTTCGCGCAGCCGGCGCCGGCGGTCGGTCCGTCGCCGCCGCCACCGCCGCCTCCCGGCACTGCCAAAACCCAGCAGCAGCAGCAACAACAGCAACAACAGCAGCAACTGCAGCAGCAGCAACAACAACAACAGCAGCAACTGCAGCAACTGCAGCAGCAGCAACAACAGCAGCAGCAACTGCAGCAGCAGCTGCGGCAGCAGTTTGCCACGATGCCGGGGCTCTACGGCGTCAGCGCCAGGCCGGCGCTCCCTCCACCGCCGGCGCCGGATCCGTCGCGGAGTTGCTCCGGGTTCGGCGGCAGCGGCGCCACCACAACGACGATGATGAGCGCCACGACCACAACCACCAGCGTCGGCACAGGCGTCACCACCGCAGCAGCAGCAGCAGCAGCAGCAGGATGTGGGCGGCTAGCACCCGGCGGCGGCGGTTGTGGTGGTGGTACCGCCACTACCGCCTCCTCCCTGTGGAACCCGTTTGGCGCGGCGCTGGCAGCTGCCGCCGCCGCCGCCACCACCACCACGACCACCGCCACCACCACCACGAGGCGTCCGAAGCCCAAACAACAACCGCAGCAGCAGCAGCAGCCACCGCCGACGCAGCAGCAGCTGCAGCAGCAGCAGCAGCAGCTGCAGCAGCAGAAGGCGTCAAACGCCAGGGCGCCGATGCCGGCGCCGTCGCCGGTGTCGTCGTTTGCCCCGGCGGGCAAGCTGGCGGAGAGCTGCCAGCTGGGCCTGGAATCGCTCTGCCGAGTCTTCCGCGCCGGCGGCGACTTCCTGCCGTTGCCCTCGAAGCAGCAGCAGCAGCAGCAGCCTCCTGCTGCGGCTCCAGCTGCTGCTGCTGCTGCTGCGGGAGACGCGAGGGGCAAGAAGAGGTGGAGGGACGAGGTCGCTGCTGGCGCCCGCGGAGGTGGCGGTGGCGTTGGTGGCGATGAGTCTGGGGCAGCGGGGACGCAGCACGGGTGAGTGAGGAGATGTGTGTTTGTGTGGCTTGTGTGTGCGTGTTTGTGTGTGTCTGTGTGTGTCTGTGTGTCTGTGTGTGTGTGTGTCTGAGTGTGTGTGTGTCTGAGTGTGTGTGTGTGTGTCTGAGTGTGTGTGTGTGTGTGTCTGTGTGTCTTTGTGTGTCTGAGTGTGTCTGTCTGAGTGTGTATCTGCATGTCTCTGTGTGTGTCTGTGTGTGTGTGTGTGCGTGTCTGTGTGTGTGTGTGTGTGTGTCTGTGTGTGTGTGTGTGTGTCTGTGTGTGTGTCTGTCTGAGTGTGTCTGTGTGTGTGTCTGTCTGAGTGTGTATCTGCATGTCTCTGTGTGTGTGTGTGGTGCCGGACGGGCAATGCTGTCGTGGACAGTGCTGTGGGGGGGAGGGCCAATTCCGATTGGCCTTTCCCTACATGGCATTTGTGACCACCGCAGCGGCTAAACGGGGGCTCTGGACGGGTGCGAGGGGCTGGTAACACCTCCACCTTCAATTCATTACCACTAAACCACGACTTAAATATCTAATTAATAAGCGTGTGCCGGAGGCCCCGGGGAGACAGGCGTCCATGACGTCTCCTGGCCAAACCACAATTGGCGGAGCCAGGAGATTGAATCTTCACCCTCGGGGCTCCTCCAGAAACAACGAAAAGCCACAACGGATGGCCACGTGGAATGTTCGAACGCTCACTGCGGAGGAGAGGCTGCCACTCCTCTGTCGGGAGCTGGACCGGTACCACCTGGATCTCTGTGGCATTCAGGAGGTCCGGTGGACCGGCTCTGGCTCCTGCCACCATGAGGGGTGGACAGTCCTCTACTCGGGGCAGGAGACTGCCAAACAACAGGGAGTGGCTCTTCTTCTGAACAAATTAATGAAGGGGGCGTGGGAGCGTGGCGGTGTGGTGTGGGAAGCTGTAAGCCCCAGGCCACTCTGTCGCTGTGAGTCTTTAGTCTCCTCTCGTGTGTCTGTGTGGTGGTGGTGGTGCTGACGATGTTGACGATGTTGCTGACGATGATGATGATGTTGACGATGTTGCCGATGACGATGTTGCTGACGACGAGTATGACGATGATGACGATGTTGCTGACGATGATGACGATGATGATGATGATGACGACGATGATGACGATGATGATGACGATGATGACAATGACGACGATGTTGCCGATGATGATGCTGAAGATGATGACGATGTTGACGATGTTGCTGTTGATGATGATGCCGATGTTGCTGTTGACGATGTTGCTGACGATGATGACAACGATGATGATGATGACAATGATGACGATGTTGCCGATGATGATGATGCTGAAGATGATGACGTTGATGATGCCGATGTTGCTGTTGACGATGTTGCAGCAACAAGCGTCTCCGCATCAAGATGCCGTCGTTCAATCTGTCGGAATTTGGGGACACGGGAGACGAGGCAGAGGAGGAGGAAGACGACGACGATGAAGACGATGAGAGGGTGGAGAGGTGAAGCTCTCATCCACCAACTCCACCACCTCCACCACCTCCACCACTATCACCTCCATCACTACCACCACTACCACCACCACTACCACCTTTACCACTACCACCTCCACCATCACCTCCATCACTACCACCTCCACTACCACCTCCACCACCACCTCCATCACTACCACCACTACCACCACCACTACCACCTTTACCACTACCACCTCCACCATCACCTCCATCACTACCACCTCCACTACCACCTCCACCACCACCTCCATCACTACCACCTCCACTACCACCACCTCCACTACCACCTCCACTACCACCACTACCACCTTTACCACTACCACCTCCACCACCACCATCACCTCCATCACTCCCACCTGATTCTAGATTTGAAGTTTTCGTGACTGCAAGGATTCATATTCTTAGGTTTTTTCGGTAAAGTCACGTAGGTAAAAACATTAATGAACGTAAAATAGAAATAAATAAAAAATCACGACGTTTCGGAGGCAACACAAGCTTTTGTCTTCAGGTGCAGCGATTTCAGCCGCACCACATCTACATAACAATAGGCTCAGTCAACCATTCTACACAACAGACTCATTTCCTGGCAGGATTTCAGCCGCACCACCTCTACATAACAATAGGCTCAGTCAACCATTCTACACAACAAAGACTCATTTCCTGGCAGTGATTTCAGCCGCACCACCTCTCCATAACAATAGGCTCAGTCAACCATTCTACACAACAAAGACTCATTTCCTGGCAGCGATTTCAGCCGCACCACCTCTACATAACAATAGGCTCAGTCAACCATTCTACACAACAAAGACTCATTTCCTGGCAGCGATTTCAGCCGCACCACCTCTACATAACAAAAGGCTCAGTCAACCATTCTACACAACAAAGACTCTTTTCCTGGCAGCGATTTCAGCCGCACCACCTCTCCATAACAATAGGCTCAGTCAACCATTCTACACAACAAAGACTCTTTTCCTGGCAGCGATTTCAGCCGCACCACCTCTACATAACAAAAGGCTCAGTCAACCATTCTACACAACAAAGACTCATTTCCTGGCAGCGATTTCAGCCGCACCACCTCTACATAACAATAGGCTCAGTCAACCATTCTACACAACAAAGACTCATTTCCTG
Source organism: Lethenteron reissneri (assembly GCF_015708825.2). NCBI lineage: Eukaryota > Metazoa > Chordata > Hyperoartia > Petromyzontiformes > Petromyzontidae > Lethenteron > Lethenteron reissneri. The sequence continues at coordinate 42,161 of NW_026891465.1, forward strand.
GCAGCGATTTCAGCCGCACCACCTCTACATAACAATAGGCTCAGTCAACCATTCTACACAACAAAGACTCATTTCCTGGCAGCGATTTCAGCCGCACCACCTCTACATAACAATAGGCTCAGTCAACCATTCTACACAACAAAGACTCATTTCCTGGCAGCGATTTCAGCCGCACCACCTCTACATAACAATAGGCTCAGTCAACCATTCTACACAACAAAGACTCTTTCCTGGCAGCGATTTCAGCCGCACCACCTCTACATAACAAAAGGCTCAGTCAACCATTCTACACAACAAAGACTCATTTCCTGGCAGCGATTTCAGCCGCACCACCTCTACATAACAATAGGCTCAGTCAACCATTCTACACAACAAAGACTCATTTCCTGGCAGCGATTTCAGCCGCACCACTTCTACATAACAAAAGGCTCAGTCAACCATTCTACACAACAAAGACTCTTTTCCTGGCAGCGATTTCAGCCGCACCACCTCTACATAACAATAGGCTCAGTCAACCATTCTACACAACAAAGACTCATTTCCTGGCAGTGATTTCAGCCGCACCACCTCTACATAACAATAGGCTCAGTCAACCATTCTACACAACAAAGACTCATTTCCTGACAGCGAGTTAAGCCGCACCACCTCTACATAACAAAGGCTCAGTCAACCATTCTACACAACAAAGACTCATTTCCTGGCAGCGATTTCAGCCGCACCACTTCTACATAACAAAAGGCTCAGTCAACCATTCTACACAACAAAGACTCTTTTCCTGGCAGCGATTTCAGCCGCACCACCTCTACATAACAAAAGGCTCAGTCAACCATTCTACACAACAAAGACTCATTTTCTGGCAGCGATTTCAGCCGCACCACATCTACATAACAAAGGCTCAGTCAACCATTCTACACAACAAAGACTCATTTCCTGGCAGCGATTTCAGCCACACCACCTCTACATAACAAAAAGGCTCAGTCCCTTTTACACGCACCTTTACATCAGCCGCACCTAGTCTACACAACAAAGGCTCATTCCTAGCAGCGTGCTTCAGCCGCACCGAACCTCACAGAAACAATATCCAGGGCCTACCTTGGCTCCCCCACCCTCAACCAGTATATATACAAGGACTGTTTTCTTGGAATTTCTCTTCACTTGATACAGCAGTCGTGCTGTGACGGTTCCACCTGAAGACGGAGGCTGCTTGTGTTGCCTCCGAAACGTCGTGATTTTTATTTTATGTTTATTTTTTTTTTATTAATTTACCTACGTGGTGACTTTACCGAAAAAACCTACGAATTTGTCTGTACTGTACGCGTTGTGGTGTCCGTTCTACTGTACACAGCTCCCCCTGGGTAATTGTAGATTTGAAGTTGACCAATTTGTCTCTCGTAGGCCGGCCCATCACCCCAACACGTCCCATTCCCTGGCTACCACATTCAGAGAATGCCCCACTAACTTGTGTTTAAGGGCTGGTCTCTTGGAATGTTCCTCACTTGATGCAGTACTTGTCGCTGTGACGATCCCACAGCTGATGACGGAGACTTGTGTCTTCTTGGTTCTTTCGGTAAAGTCATCACGTAGAAGGGAAGTAATAAAATAATTACAACAAAACATAATAAAATAATTCTCACGACGTTTCGGTCACAACATAAGCAGCCGTCCTCAGGTGGAGAACAAGTCTGTCGGAAAGACAGCGTCTGAATGAACACCACCAGGCTTGGCAGCGTTAATATACGCTGTTCTTCACCTGAGGACGGCGAAAGAACCAAGAAGATGAATCCCTGCAGTCACGAAATAAGCTTTAAATCGGAGACTTGTGTGTTGCCTCCGAAAAGTCGTCGTGATTTTTATAATATTTTAATTTTATAAATTTCAGTTTTTTACCTTCACGGTGACTTTACCGAAAAACCCTGCAAGTACGTGAACCCCCTGGGTGAGTGGATGTGAGACAGCAGAGCCCGGCACACGCCGGCTGTTGTGTGTTGCTAGAGATGAGCGACGGGTAGTGGCCATCTCGCACCTGTACCACCCTTGACCGCAGCGTCTCTCCCTCGCTGTGGTTCATCCCGGCCTAGGCAGTCCTGCCGCTCTATTTGCTTACGCGCTTTAAACACGTTCCCTTCGGAGTGGGCAGGTAGGGACTTGGTTGGACGGTGCATTCGTTGCACGACAGACAGACACGTGTTTGTGTTTGTGTGCGTCAGGATGGGCGTCGTGAATCTGCCTGCCGCCACCACCACCACCGCCACCATGGCCACCACCGCCACCATGATCTCCTCTTGCAACTTCAGCACCCGCGCCGAGGAGCTGGCGGCCTTGTGTACACGTGAGACACACACACAGATACACACACAGACACACACAGACACATTGATACAGACACACACACAGATACATACACACACAGACACACACACAGACACACACACACAGATACATACACACACAGACACACACACAGACACACACACACAGACACACACACACAGACACACACACATAGACACACACACACACAGACACACACACACAGACACACACACATAGACACACACACACACAGACACACACAGAGACACATTGATACAGACACATTGATACAGACACACACACAGACACACACAGACACACACACAGACACACACGCATACACAGACACACACGCACACACAGACACACACAGACACACACACAGATACACACACAGATACACACACAGACACACACACAGACACACACATAGACACACACGCACACAGACACGCACACAGACACAGACACACAGACAGACACACGCACACACACAGACACACGCACACACACACACAGGCACACACACACACAGACACACACACACAGACACACACACACACACAGGCACACACACACAGACACACACACACATTACCGTCGTGATCTGAGTTTGTAAAGTTGGTATTCTCAAAGCGCTCCACAGGGCGCCGTTCGTTGCCGGCAGCACTTGCCCCAACAGTCTGCCGAGTGCTATACGGGGGAGCTTTGTCTTTGTATCTCACTGATTAACTCCCCCCCCTCCTTCCACTCCCTCCCCTCCCTCCCCCCTCCCTCCCCTCCCTCCCCCCTCCCTCCCTCTCCTCCCTCCCTCCCTCCCCTCCCTCTCCACCCTGCCTTCCGCCCCCCTCCCGCCCCACCCCCCCGCCCCCCCCCCAGCGTGTGAGGAGGGCACCGACGAGGAGTCGTGCAGCTCCCCGCTGCTGGCGCTGCTGCTGCGGCGCCAGGCTGCCGCCGAGCTGCAGGAGTCCCAGCGGCGCCAGCGGCAGCGGCGGCTGAGGCAACGGCGCCACCACCGCCGCCACCACCACCACCACCAGCTGCAGCAGCAGCAGCAGCAGCAGCTGCAGCAGCAGCAGCAGCAGCTGCAGAGCGGCAAGCGGCGCCGGCCGCAGCACGAGCCGCGTCGTCACGACGACGGCTGCTACGACGACCATGACGACGATGACGATGATGACGGCTACGACGACGATGATGACGACGACGATGACGACAGCGACGACTGCGGAGACTTCGCTGCCGGTGGATCCCCGTGGGACTGTCCCTCTTCCTCCGCTGCCACCAAACCACTCCCCACCGCTGCCACCAAACCAGTCCCCACCGCTGCCACCAATTCGGCCCCCGCCAACGCCGACACGGCCGCCGTGGGGTCACCGCCGCCGCCGGGGTCACCGCAGGGGTCGCCCCCGGGGTCGTTGCCGGGGTCGGGGTCGTTGCCGGGGTCGTCGGGGTCGTTGCCGGGGCGACCGCCCCCCCCCGGCGAGGCGGAGAAGCCGGGCCTCATCGTGGAGATCGCCAGCGACGACGGGTTCTTCGTGCGCTCGCGCTCCGTGCATGGTGCCTATGCTCACCCACCGCTCACCCTGTGCTCACCCAACGCTCACCCAGTGCTCACCCATCACTCACCCAGTGCTCGCGCTCCGTGCACGGTGCCTACGCTCACCCACCGCTCACCCTGTGCTCACCCAACGCTCACCCAGTGCTCACCCATCACTCACCCAGTGCTCGCGCTCCGTGCACCGTGCCTACGCTCACCCACCGCTCACCCTGCGCTCACCCAGAGCTCACCCAGAGCTCACCCAGAGCTCACCCAGAGCTCACCCACCACTCACCCACCACTCGCGCTCCGTGCGTAGGGGCGGCGACGGTCACCTGACCCCCCTCGCGACCATGTGTTCGCAACTCGGCCCCCGCCCACCTTCCAGATTCCTCGAGTTCCTTCTAGAATGTTCCCCAGAGTCCCCCGGGACCAGGTGGCCGCCCCTTAGCGCTCACCCAACGCTCACCCAGCACTCGCCCAACACTCACCCAACGCTCACCCAACGCTCACCCATCACTCACCCAGTGCTCACCCATCACTCACCCAGTGCTCACCCAGAGCTCACCCACCACTCACCCAGAGCTCGCGCTCCGTGCACGGTGCCTACGCTCACCCACCGCTCACCCAGTGCTCACCCATCACTCACCCAGTGCTCACCCAGAGCTCACCCACCACTCACCCACCACTCACCCACCACTCGCGCTCCGTGCACGGTGCCTACGCTCACCCACCGCTCACCCTGCGCTCACCCACCACTCACCCAGTGCTCACCCAGAGCTCACCCACCACTCACCCAGAGCTCGCGCTCCGTGCACGGTGCCTACGCTCACCCACCGCTCACCCTGCGCTCACCCATCACTCACCCAGTGCTCACCCAGAGCTCACCCACCACTCACCCAGAGCTCGCGCTCCGTGCACGGTGCCTACGCTCACCCACCGCTCACCCAGTGCTCACCCATCACTCACCCAGTGCTCACCCAGAGCTCACCCACCACTCACCCAGTGCTCGCGCTCCGTGCACGGTGCCTACGCTCACCCACCGCTCACCCAGTGCTCACCCATCACTCACCCAGTGCTCACCCAGAGCTCACCCACCACTCACCCAGAGCTCGCGCTCCGTGCACGGTGCCTACGCTCACCCACCGCTCACCCAGTGCTCACCCATCACTCACCCAGTGCTCACCCAGAGCTCACCCACCACTCACCCAGAGCTCGCGCTCCGTGCACGGTGCCTACGCTCACCCACCGCTCACCCAGTGCTCACCCATCACTCACCCAGTGCTCACCCAGAGCTCACCCACCACTCACCCAGTGCTCGCGCTCCGTGCACGGTGCCTACGCTCACCCACCGCTCACCCAGTGCTCACCCATCACTCACCCAGTGCTCACCCAGAGCTCACCCACCACTCACCCAGAGCTCGCGCTCCGTGCACGGTGCCTACGCTCACCCACCGCTCACCCAGTGCTCACCCATCACTCACCCAGTGCTCACCCAGAGCTCACCCACCACTCACCCAGAGCTCGCGCTCCGTGCACGGTGCCTACGCTCACCCACCGCTCACCCAGTGCTCACCCATCACTCACCCAGTGCTCACCCAGAGCTCACCCACCACTCACCCAGAGCTCGCGCTCCGTGCACGGTGCCTACGCTCACCCACCGCTCACCCAGTGCTCACCCATCACTCACCCAGTGCTCACCCAGAGCTCACCCACCACTCACCCAGTGCTCACCCATCACTCACCCAGTGCTCACCCAGAGCTCACCCACCACTCACCCAGAGCTCGCGCTCCGTGCACGGTGCCTACGCTCACCCACCGCTCACCCAGTGCTCACCCAGAGCTCACCCAGTGCTCACCCAGAGCTCACCCACCACTCACCCAGAGCTCGCGCTCCGTGCACGGTGCCTACGCTCACCCACCGCTCACCCTGCGCTCACCCTACGCTCACCCAGTGCTCACCCAGAGCTCACCCACCACTCACCCAGAGCTCGCGCTCCGTGCACGGTGCCTACGCTCACCCACCGCTCACCCAGTGCTCACCCATCACTCACCCAGTGCTCACCCAGAGCTCACCCACCACTCACCCAGAGCTCGCGCTCCGTGCACGGTGCCTACGCTCACCCACCGCTCACCCAGTGCTCACCCATCACTCACCCAGTGCTCACCCAGAGCTCACCCACCACTCACCCAGAGCTCGCGCTCCGTGCACGGTGCCTACGCTCACCCACCGCTCACCCAGTGCTCACCCATCACTCACCCAGTGCTCACCCAGAGCTCACCCACCACTCACCCAGAGCTCGCGCTCCGTGCACGGTGCCTACGCTCACCCACCGCTCACCCAGTGCTCACCCATCACTCACCCAGTGCTCACCCAGAGCTCACCCACCACTCACCCAGTGCTCACCCATCACTCACCCAGTGCTCACCCAGAGCTCACCCACCACTCACCCAGAGCTCGCGCTCCGTGCACGGTGCCTACGCTCACCCACCGCTCACCCAGTGCTCACCCAGAGCTCACCCAGTGCTCACCCAGAGCTCACCCACCACTCACCCAGAGCTCGCGCTCCGTGCACGGTGCCTACGCTCACCCACCGCTCACCCAGTGCTCACCCATCACTCACCCAGTGCTCACCCAGAGCTCACCCACCACTCACCCAGAGCTCGCGCTCCGTGCACGGTGCCTACGCTCACCCACCGCTCACCCAGTGCTCACCCATCACTCACCCAGTGCTCACCCAGAGCTCACCCACCACTCACCCAGAGCTCGCGCTCCGTGCACGGTGCCTACGCTCACCCAACGCTCACCCAACACTCACCCAACACTCACCCAACACTCACCCAACACTCACCCAACACTCACCCAACACTCACCCAACACTCACCCAACACTCACCCACCGCTCACCCCACGCTCACCCAACACTCACCCCACGCTCACCCAACGCTCACCCTACACTCACCCAACACTCGCCCAACACTCACCCAACGCTCACCCAACGCTCACCCAACACTCACCCAACGCTCACCCACCACTCACCCACCGCTCACCCAACGCTCACCCAACACTCACCAAACACTCGCCCAACACTCACCCTATACTCACCCAACGCTCACCAAACACTCACCCAACACTCACCCAACACTCACCCACCACTCACCCACCACTCACCCTACACTCACCCAGTGCTCACCAAACACTCACCCAACGCTCACCCAACACTCACCCAACGCTCACCCAACACTCACCCAACACTCACCCAACGCTCACCCACCACTCACCCAACACTCACCCAACGCTCACCCAACACTCACCCAACGCTCACCCAACACTCACCCAACGCTCACCCAACGCTCACCCACCACTCACCCAACACTCACCCAACGCTCACCCACCACTCACCCAACACTCACCCAACGCTCACCCACCACTCACCCAACACTCACCCAACACTCACCCAACGCTCACCCACCACTCACCCACCACTCACCCAACGCTCACCCACCACTCACCCACCGCTCACCCAGCTCACCCAACACTCACCCACCTCACCCAAACCTCACCCATCACTCACCCAACCTCACCATCACTCACCCAACCTCACCCACCTCACCCCACCTCACCCAACACTCACCCACCACTCACCCAACGCTCACCCAACGCTCACCCACCACTCACCCAACACTCACCCAACACTCACCCAACGCTCACCCACCACTCACCCAACACTCACCCAACGCTCACCCACCACTCACCCACCACTCACCCAACGCTCACCCAACACTCACCCACCACTCACCCAACGCTCACCCAACGCTCACCCACCACTCACCCAACGCTCACCCACCACTCACCCAACACTCACCCAACACTCACCCAACGCTCACCCACCACTCACCCAACGCTCACCCAACGCTCACCCACCACTCACCCACCACTCACCCAACACTCACCCACCACTCACCCAACGCTCACCCAACGCTCACCCACCACTCACCCAACGCTCACCCAACGCTCACCCACCACTCACCCAACGCTCACCCAGCCACCGCCAGCGTTGGCTACTGCAGCCCGTGCTGCTCGCAATGGCGACTCGGTGACAAGTGCAGTCACTACAGCCGTGATGGTGGTGATGGTGGTGATGGTGGTGATGGTGGTGATGATGGTGGTGATGGTGGTGATGGTGGTGATGATGATGATGATGGTGGTGATGGTGGTGATGGTGGTGATGGTGATGGTGGTGATGGTGGTGATGGTGGTGATGATGATGATGGTGGTGATGGTGGTGATGGTGGTGGTGGTGGTGGTGGTAGTGATGGTGGTGATGGTGGTGATGGTGGTGATGGTGGTGGTGGTAGTGATGATGGTGATGGTGGTGGTGATGATGTTGATGATGATGGTGATGATGATGGCAGTGATGATGATGGCAGTGGTGATGGTGATGATGATGATGGTGATGATGATGGCGGTGATGATGGTGGTGGTGATGATGGTGATGATGATGGTGGTGATGATGATGATGGCAGTGATGATGATGTTGATGGTGATGATGGTGATGATGATGGTGATGATGATGGCAGTGATGATGATGGCAGTGGTGATGGTGATGATGGTGATGATGATGGTGATGGTGGTGATGATGTTGATGATGTTGACATCACAGAAGCGTGGAAGGCGGTGACTGACGGGGTGGTGATGATGTTGATGGTGATGTTGATGGTGATGATGGTGATGGTGGTAGTGATGATGATGGTGATGATGATGTTGTTGACATCACAGAAGCGTGGAAGGCGGTGACTGACGGGGTGGTGATGATGTTGATGGTGATGTTGATGGTGATGATGGTGATGGTGGTAGTGATGATGATGGTGATGATGTTGATGATAATGTTGATGATGACGATGGTGATGTTGACATCACAGAAGCGTGGAAGGCGGTGACTGACGGGGTTCTGCAGCTCAGGAAGAAGTCTTGGCAGAGGCCGGTCATCTTTGACGGTAAACCACGTGACACGTGTGTGTGTGTGTGTCTGTGTGTGTGTGTGTGTCTGTGTGTGTGTGTCTGTGTGTGTGTGTGTGTGTCTGTGTGTGTGTGTCTGTGTGTGTCACTATGTGTGTCACTGTGTGTGTGTGTCTGTGTGTGTCACTATGTGTGTCACTGTGTGTGTGTGTCTGTGTGTGTGTCACTGTGTGTGTCTGTGTGTGTGTGTCTGTGTGTGTGTTTCTGTGTGTGTCACTATGTGTGTCACTGTGTGTGTGTGTGTGTCTGTGTCACTGTGTGTGTCTGTGTGTGTGTCTGTGTGTGTCTGTGTGTGTCTGTGTGTGTCTGTGTGTGTGTGTCTGTGTGTGTGTCTGTGTGTCTATGTGTGTGTGTGTGTGTCTATGTGTGTGTCATTGTGTGTGTGTCACTGTGTGTCACTATGTGTGTGTGTGTCACTGTGTGTCTGTGTGTGTCTGTGTCTCAAGGTCTGTGTGGGGTGCGCCTGCTGGGTCTGCGCCACGACTCGGTGTGTCTGTGTGTGTGTCACTGTGTGTGTGTGTCTGTGTGTCTATGTCACTGTGTCTATGTCACTGTGTCTATGTGTGTGTGTCACTGTGTGTGTGTCACTGTGTGTGTGTCTATGTGTGTGTGTCTATGTGTCTCTAGGCCTGTGTGGGGTGCGTCTGCTGGGTTTGCGCCACGACTCGGTGTGTCTGTGTGTGTGTCACTGTGTGTGTGTGTCTGTGTGTCTATGTCACTGTGTCTATGTCACTGTGTCTATGTGTGTGTGTCACTGTGTGTGTGTCACTGTGTGTGTGTCTATGTGTGTGTGTGTCTATGTGTGTGTGTGTCTATGTGTCTCTAGGCCTGTGTGGGGTGCGTCTGCTGGGTCTGCGCCACGACTCGGTGTGTCTGTGTGTGTGTCACTGTGTGTGTGTCACTGTGTGTGTGTCACTGTGTGTGTGTCTATGTGTGTGTGTGTCTATGTGTGTGTCTCTAGGCCTGTGTGGGGTGCGTCTGCTGGGTCTGCGCCACGACTCGGTGTGTCTGTGTGTGTGTCACTGTGTGTGTGTCACTGTGTGTGTGTCTATGTGTGTGTGTGTGTCTATGTGTGTGTCTCTAGGCCTGTGTGGGGTGCGTCTGCTGGGTCTGCGCCACGACTCGGTGTGTGTGTGTGTGTGTCACTGTGTGTGTGTCACTGTGTGTGTGTCTATGTGTGTGTGTGTCTATGTGTGTGTCTCTAGGCCTGTGTGGGGTGCGTCTGCTGGGTCTGCGCCACGACTCGGTGTGTCTGTGTGTGTGTCACTGTGTGTGTGTCACTGTGTGTGTGTCACTGTGTGTGTGTCTATGTGTGTGTGTGTCTATGTGTGTGTCTCTAGGCCTGTGTGGGGTGCGTCTGCTGGGTCTGCGCCACGACTCGGTGTGTCTGTGTGTGTGTCACTGTGTGTGTGTCACTGTGTGTGTGTCTATGTGTGTGTGTGTGTGTCTATGTGTGTGTGTGTGTCTATGTGTCTCTAGGCCTGTGTGGGGTGCGTCTGCTGGGTCTGCGCCACGACTCGGTGTGTCTGTGTGTGTGTCACTGTGTGTGTGTGTCTGTGTGTCTATGTCACTGTGTCTATGTCACTGTGTCTATGTGTGTGTGTCACTGTGTGTGTGTCACTGTGTGTGTGTCTATGTGTGTGTGTGTCTATGTGTGTGTGTGTCTATGTGTCTCTAGGCCTGTGTGGGGTGCGTCTGCTGGGTCTGCACCACGACTCGGTGTGTCTGTGTGTGTGTCACTGTGTGTGTGTGTCTGTGTGTCTATGTCACTGTGTCTATGTCACTGTGTCTATGTGTGTGTGTCACTGTGTGTGTGTCTATGTGTGTGTGTGTCTATGTGTCTCTAGGCCTGTGTGGGGTGCGTCTGCTGGGTCTGCGCCACGACTCGGTGTGTCTGTGTGTGTGTCACTGTGTGTGTGTGTCTGTGTGTCTATGTCACTGTGTCTATGTCACTGTGTCTATGTGTGTGTGTCACTGTGTGTGTGTCACTGTGTGTGTGTCTATGTGTGTGTGTGTCTATGTGTGTGTGTGTCTATGTGTCTCTAGGCCTGTGTGGGGTGCGTCTGCTGGGTCTGCGCCACGACTCGGTGTGTCTGTGTGTGTGTCACTGTGTGTGTGTGTCTGTGTGTCTATGTCACTGTGTCTATGTCACTGTGTCTATGTGTGTGTGTCACTGTGTGTGTGTCACTGTGTGTGTGTCTATGTGTGTGTGTGTCTATGTGTCTCTAGGCCTGTGTGTGGTGCGTCTGCTGGGTCTGCACCACGACTCGGTGTGTCTGTGTGTGTGTCACTGTGTGTGTGTGTCTGTGTGTCTATGTCACTGTGTCTATGTCACTGTGTCTATGTGTGTGTGTCACTGTGTGTGTGTCACTGTGTGTGTGTCTATGTGTGTGTGTGTCTATGTGTCTCTAGGCCTGTGTGGGGTGCGTCTGCTGGGTCTGCGCCACGACTCGGTGTGTGTGTGTCACTGTGTGTGTGTCTGTGTGTCTATGTCACTGTGTCTATGTCACTGTGTCTATGTGTGTGTGTCACTGTGTGTGTGTCACTGTGTGTGTGTCTATGTGTGTGTGTGTCTATGTGTCTCTAGGCCTGTGTGGGGTGCGTCTGCTGGGTCTGCGCCACGACTCGGTGTGTCTGTGTGTGTGTCACTGTGTGTGTGTGTCTGTGTGTCTATGTCACTGTGTCTATGTCACTGTGTCTATGTGTGTGTGTCACTGTGTGTGTGTCACTGTGTGTGTGTCTATGTGTGTGTGTGTCTATGTGTCTCTAGGCCTGTGTGGGGTGCGTCTGCTGGGTCTGCGCCACGACTCGGTGTGTCTGTGTGTGTGTCACTGTGTGTGTGTGTCTGTGTGTCTATGTCACTGTGTCTATGTCACTGTGTCTATGTGTGTGTGTCACTGTGTGTGTGTCACTGTGTGTGTGTCTATGTGTGTGTGTGTCTATGTGTGTGTGTGTCTATGTGTCTCTAGGCCTGTGTGGGGTGCGTCTGCTGGGTCTGCGCCACGACTCGGTGTGTCTGTGTGTGTGTCACTGTGTGTGTGTGTCTGTGTGTCTATGTCACTGTGTCTATGTCACTGTGTCTATGTGTGTGTGTCACTGTGTGTGTGTCACTGTGTGTGTGTCTATGTGTGTGTGTGTCTATGTGTCTCTAGCGGTAGTGTAGCGGTTAGCGCGCTGCGCTATGAACCTGGCGACCCGGGTTCGATTCCCGCTCACGGCTAACACCAGTGACGATTATCTGAACCGGTCCTGGGCCTCCCCTAGGTCGACTCAGCCTTAAATGAGTACCTGGTGCGGTGTGTAAACATCGCCACTAGGGAGACAAAGGCGGTCGGGCGTGGTGCTGGCCACCCACCCCCTCGTGTACCGTTCCGGCCTTCATAGGTGCTCGCTAACAGCACTTGCCCCTACAGTCTGTTCAGGCTATACGGGGGATCTTTGTGTCTATGTGTGTGTGTGTGTCTATGTGTGTGTCTCTAGGCCTGTGTGGGGTGCGTCTGCTGGGTCTGCGCCACGACTCGGTCTGCTTTCTGCTGGAGCAGCTTCCCGGCTCGTCTCGCTGCTGCGACCACAAGTTTCGCTTTCACCGCCGCGGCGACGCCAACGCCGCCCTGCCGCTCAACGCCAGCGGCACCGCTCGCACTGAGCCCTTCGCCAGGTGGTGCCAGGCTAGGTGCACGCACTCACACGCACAGACACACACACAGACACACACACGCAGACACACGCACAGAGACACACAGAGACACACACACAGACACACACAGATACACTCAAGCAGACACAGACACACACACACGCAGACACACGCGCGCAGACACACAGACACACAGACACGCACAGACACACACGCACAGACATGCACAGACACACGCACGCAGACACGCACAGACACACGCAGACACACGCACACACGCACGCAGACACACGCACACGCACGCAGACACACGCACACACGCGCAGACACAGAC